>NC_049979.1:697088-706770 GCF_000003815.2 Branchiostoma floridae
GCGGTAGAATCGGGTAGCGAGTGCAAGGAGACTCGGTAGAAAGGATGGTACCCAGGCTAAGCACATAGAAGTGCTAAAATAAAATTGGCACCTGTTGCTGCTTCATAATGTTAATGATTTAAAAGCTTTTCCTTGAGTGGTTCATGAAGGGTGCTATGAAAGGTAATTTATTACATGTGGTATAAGAAGGTATCCACTTGGATGATTTTTCAGTCAGCTGCTATTGACATGTACTCAAGGTAGCATCTTTGCTAAGTTAGGTTTTGGGCTGCTTTAAGACTAAGCAAGGTCGAGGTTTGAAGTGTGCATATGCAGTGTGGTGCATTACGAGTGGTTCGTCAAAGTTGAAGGCCTCTGGCCAGTCTTCATGTATACGAGCAACCAGGATGATGTCACGATGACGCAGAAAGGCAAAAGATTAATTTACATATCAATTTGTGATTTATCTGATTTCTCAGATATTAACTGGTAATGCGATCTGCTGACGTCCTGGTAGGCACCAGTTGTAGACTACCCCGCATGTAAACAAAAACACTGATGTAAACAAAAACAGTGAGTGATCACTCGTATTGCCAAAGGCCTTCAGCTTCACATGCATCACACTGCACATATGCGCTCCAAACTGTAGCTTATTCAGGTTACGGACAGACTAAAGATGGAAAGATGGTACGTTGGCTGCACATCCTTTGCAATATGGCCAGTGCATTACTGCAGAATTACTGCCAGCTGCTGCATTACTGCAGAATTACTGCCAGCTGCTACATTACTGCAGAATTACTGCCAGCTACTGGAGCATTACTGCAGAATTACTGCCAGCTACTGGAGCATTGCTGTAGTATTACTACCAATTGCTGCCACATTACTGCAGAATCATGGCCAGCTACTGGAGCATTACTGTAGTATTACTACCAATTGCTGCCACATTACTGCAGAATTATTACCAGCTGCTACTGAATTACTGCAGAATTACTGCCAGCTACTGGAGCATTACTGTAGTATTACTACCAATTGCTGCCGCATTACTGTAGTATTACTACCAGCTGCTGCATTACTGCAGAATTACTGCCAGCTGCTACAATACATCAGAATTACTGCCAGCTGCTACTTTTTTTTGCTACATACAATAAAAGCTGCCAAATCAAGCATTAGGATGAGGTTAATAGTGTGGCAATGTTAATAGTGTGGCAATGTTCTTTTCTTGCCTAATACTTTCTGTATTCCATAGTTGCAGCTGATTATATGATTATTGCTCTTGAGTACACACTCGTCTGTGGCACATGATGTTGTGCTTTACACTGATTGCCAAACCCCTTATGTTTATCAAAAGCCACTCCCCAAGGCGATGGGGACAGTTGCTATGTAGAACTGCTCTACAAAAAACTGTACGTAAGATTATATATATGTAAGTGATGTCACAGAAAATGACAGGTAGTGTCTCAGATGTAGGTTGTACATGTGACCTGTGTTTTCTGAGAGAACAGAATATACTGTATAATAGCATATAGATAAATATGTACAACAAACATGGAAATCACTCAATTATTTTACATGATATTTTGCTGTTAATTGTTTCACTTGACATTGTTGATGAGAGGTGAAGTTATCCTGTTCACTGTGATAAAATGGACATCTTATTATCATGATTATGTCATCATTCTGATTATCACATGGTTTAGGGAAGATACATGTCTTTTCAAGCCTTCCTTTCATTGAACAGATCCATGCGTGTAGCATGGTAACTGTGAATGGCAAGGATAAGTGATTTTGTACGGGTTTTTTTGTAGGTATTGTCCATATTGTGACAAGTCAGCGAACTGTGTACATAGAAATAAATAAATGTCCGTCTGTACTACATAAGCTATGAGAAACATGTTAACAAAGTTTATGATTTTTACATGCCATCAGAACGTTGGAAATAAGAGATTTTTTGTTGCCATAATGTTAACAATGTAAATAGATGACTACTATGACATAACGGGTCAAGAGTGTAACCAGCTTATTTCTATGTTAAAAACAGAATAATTTGAAAAGAAAACAGAACAGAGTATTAATTAGCAGAAAGACTTAATGAACAGGTTCCCTCACCAGCGGTGGATGTAAAAAAAAGTATTGTCCATGGAGGAAGTTTAGACAGTTTCTTCTTGATTTCTCCTTAAAATATTTTTGACAGATACTCAATAAATGGTAATCTTCAAGCAGGAGATGTATACATGTAGATGCCTGAAAAAAGGAAAACACTACCAGTAAAACATCTGCTTAGAGAATGTGGAAATGAGTTGTCAATGGTCCATGGAACTCTGGAATTAGCCAGTTTACGGTTTGTACTGTGCATGTGGAGTTTGGTGCATTCTGAGTACCATTAAAGGCCCTTGAGACTAGCGAAAGACGTCTGGACATGTGATCAAGCATGGTCTAGACAAAAACTGTTAGGGGCCTTCACCCTTGACCTCGCACATGAGCAGTTCACACTGTGACATGGCCTATTCCAGATGGTTATGCTGAGAAATGTATATATACAACATCATGGACATTTGTACTGGTTTTGATACAATCTATACTATTGAGGATTAGATATGAGCAGCTTATGATTTTGTGAAGCATATCCCGATTATCAACAGGAAAATGAATGGCGTGTTTACCTGCATGCATGTTCAGAATTTTTCTATTGATAGTTGCAATATGACATCGAAAACAGGAGATATTTTTGTTGTAAAATAACAAAAGGCAATGTTATGGGCAGTGGCCCTTGACAGGCACAACTGAAGTTGTAAGGCATTTCTTGTAACCAGTAACATTTTGTTCATGGTTTGAAAACTTTTTTTGCAAGACTGGTTTTATGGCCTCTGATGCTACTGATTACTTTGTCGTTGAATTCCTTTTGCCGAGTCGATTACATCCAGGAAAGCCTTACATGTTCTGTTCAGGTTAATGATTATGTATGGTCGGAAATATTTCTAGAATTAAAGAAAGAAGGGATGTAGCTATCTTAGTTTTAATTGTTGGCCAGTAGAATGATTTTTAATGTTCAATGTGTTGTCAATCTGGCTAAGTTTCATTTCTATTTATCCATAATGTTATGATGGGTCATGTTATGTTGATTTTGTTTCAGTGCCGTCCTGAAATGAAGAATTTGTGTTCCGTATTTATTAATATTTGATTCAACAACTTACTGTCCACTGATTATGAAGGATATTAAAGATTATATACATTATCTTTCTGCATTGGAGAGTGGATGCCATCCTTGTTCATTCATGTACTTGGCTAAGGGCTCCAAGCATCGTACGTCCATCAGATTGTAAGGTTTGATCCCCACACACCGGGAGGACTGGTACTCTTTCGATAAAAGTGCTGGGTTCTCTAGCGTGCTCATGATGCGGTGGTCGTTAAAGAGTGAGCCGGAATGGAATTCACATTCCGGTTTATGTGTCTTTAAGGTTTTGCCCCCGAAACCTGCTGGGCTCTTTACATGTGACTTGAGTAATATCTATGACAATTATGTTTAACGTTACGTGGGTGAGTCAAAACGCAGCAAGTGAGTTTATAGCAACCTCCTTATTTCATCAAATGTATTGAACTTTTGGCACAAAGATAAAGGCATATCTTGTTGAGACTGAAATTTGTTGTTCAGATTCTTATGAGTGACTGATTGGACCTCAACTGACCACAATCTTAGCAGTCCATCAGAAGATCAGTTCTTCTACACCGCACTCACTTAGATGGCCTTACATTACTATAGGAAGCTGTAAACACGCTTGTATAATGGTACATTTCTTTGTAGGCTACATGCTAATTTTCATTTCTTACAGTTCCTCTTTTACAGCTGCTATGATATTAGCGCCCTGAGTCAATGCAGTACAAGAGGGCCCCAATGGGGGAGTCCCGACAACGCTCTACGTTAAATTCTGATGGCCTGCTACGTATTACGCTGAATTCAGGAAGCCTCTCTACGCTTTACGCTAAATTCGATAAATTCCAAAAGCTTCACACACATTATGTAGAACTCATCACCGAGCGACGGAGCGTTTGTGTCAAAGATGGTACAAAAGTTGAGTTGAAAGTATTCATGGTAACCGGCGGCAGAGGCGGCGGCGGCAGCAAATTTCTAACTCGGGGGCGCAAAAATTATATTGCTGACCGAATTTTTATCATCTTGAGCGCCTATTAAAGGCGCGTCCATCTTAGGGGGTCCGGGGGCATGCTCCCCGGGAAAATTTTGAAATCTCGACCCTCTGAAACGCTATTTCCTGCATTTGAGGGGGCAACTTTTTTTTTGCAGACTAGAAATGAAAACAGAATTGCAATGGATGTCACTTGAAGACAGAAGGAAAATGTCCAGACTTTTCATGATGTATAAAATGACCAATAAACTGGTGGACGTACCGACTGATGAGTATCTACTACCAGCTCAAAAAAGAACAAGAAACAGTCATGCCTTCAAGTACCAGAGTTACCAACCTAGGATGGATATGTTCAAAAATTCGTACTTTCCCAGAACTATCGTGGAGTGGAATTTGTTATCACCAAGCACAGTAGGGGCCTCTTCTCTGGATAGTTTTAAAGAACGCTTGCAGATAGATGTGCAGAAGTTAGGTGTGACGGATCGTTCCAAGAGGGGTCCGGGGGCATGCTCCCCAGGAAAATTTGAAATCTTGACCCTCTAAAACGCCATTTCCCTCGTTTTGACGGGCATATTTTGCTGCCAGACTAAGCTAAGTTTGATGACAATTCCGTTAGAAAGACACATAGCTTTAGCGAGGGCGATGCCCCCAAAATATTTTCACGATTTCGAGTACCGAAGGTGCAAGATATCGCAAGGTTAGTCCGGGGAAATTTCGAAATCTTCACCCTCAAAACGCCATTTTCTGTATTTTTAGGGACAAATTTTGCTGGAAGACTATGCTAAAGTTAATGCTATTTTTGTCAAGAAAGATGTTTGAGGGCGATGACCCACACAAATACTCACCATGTCGTTGTGAGCGCCCAGGCGCAAGTCATCGCTAGGGAGGTCCGGAGAAAATTTTGAAATCTTGACCGTCTAAAACGTTATTTCCTGCATTTGGGGGCCACATTCTGCTTGTAAACTAAGCTAAGTACGATAGTAAAATTTCTATTTGTTTAAAATATTTTGAGAGCGACGCTCCCGCAACATATTGTTCTGTGCCGTAGACGCGGGACAGGGAGGTCTGGCAAAATTATGAAATCGGGACTCTCTGAAACGCCATTTCTCGAATTTTCAGGGGTAAATTTTGCCGTTCAACCTAGCTCGATTTAATGAAATTTCCATCATCAAAAAATACACAAGGTTTCAGCTTGCTTTTTTGGGGGGTGGGGGGGGTGGAGGGGGCGATTCCACTCCACCCCCGCCCCCACCCAATCATACAGTATTCTCCTAGGCAATACTTAATGCTGCCAAAAACAGTTACTCAATTGAGCAACTGGATATGATTTTGCTGGAGTAACTGTTTTGGCGTATCATATTACCTGGATGTCTAACCTTCATCGACGAATCTTCAATGCCATTTCTATCAAAAATACATTTGAGTTTTTGAGGGCAGATTGCGCGGGGCGTCGCAAAGGCCCGGGTCCATGGAAATTTTGAAATCTCAACCCTCTGAAACGCAATTTTCTGCATTTTGACGGGACTAAGGGCAATTGTTAGGCCAGGTTTGATTACGATATACGCACAATTCATCCATTACGTTTTACGGTAAATTCCGGGGAGCTACAACGTATTACGTAGAATTAAAAGAGTCAATTACGCTCTACGCAAAATGCACCGATTACGCTCTACGTTGAATTAAGCGATCCGTCTACGCTCTACGTAAAAATAAAACGGCCGATTACGCTCTACGCAAAAGGGCATTGGGGTCCTCGTACAAGTAATGCCAATAATGTGTTTGTCAAAGACTTATGTAGATTAACGTTACTTTCCAAAAAGAAAAGAAAATCGACACATTTAACTAAGTTTCAAGTAGTCTAAAGAAACCCGTTGATCAACACAACGCATATTCAGGACGCTGGATAGTTTATACGCCCTTCGACTTGCCTTTCCCGAAACACGCCAAGGGGAATCCCCCTTCCCTAACACACCTGCGCTACATAAAGGTAACAGCCACACCTGGAGACTTCCTCTTTCGGTGTGGCCAGTCGTGACTGAGACAAACAGTTATGCCTCTAGTTTTATAGGATTGGATGGGAAATTGTTACGTGGGCAAGACCGCTGTCCTTCTAGCTTTAAAGCAGAGGCGAGTACAACCCAGGGCTGACAACACTGAACAGGTGTGTACGACCGACCATGTAACGTTACCCTTGTGCAACAAAAACGGTCAGGCTATCACGGTAGCGTTACCCCGCTTTGTCTTTGAGATTTCAGTCGTAATACTAATAGTTTCTATGGGTATTTAGGGTTCCGGAATTGCCCATTCCGTAGAACCTACAGTTACGCTACTAGCGCTATATATAGGTAACGGTCGCATATATCACGGGTACCTCCGCTGAAGTCCTATCAGACTGAACGTCAAGTGTTTTCGACATGCAGGGAGGGGAGGGGGTAACACGATACCCGACACTATTGTTATGTTGAAGGCAAGGTTTGAACGTAAACAGCATTCATTCGTGAACAGCTAGCGACGTTTGTAGCTTGTTCAAACATACAAAAAACTCTTTTAAAAGGAAGGTCAGAGGTGGCATATAACGTTACATCGTCTCTATGGAGCGGGAGGTCTAACGCTAGGATCTTTTTCTTTTTCAAGTTTTTAATACATCTATCGGGTAGCTCGGACCACAACTGAGCGTTCTGATCACCGATTATGCTACTTCAAAAAGGCGAATTTTAACGACACAAACTGCTTTCGTCACAGGGGGATCATTGCTCACTAACTGCTACGTCATCACGCATCGCTCACTTCCCGACATCCCCCGAACCCGAAATATAAGACGTACGTGGTCGATTACAATCTCAGCGCTGACTAATTTGGCGACAGGTAAGTGCATTGTGCAACATAAGAAGCCAATTGATCGTATTTTATGCAGGCTAACACGAATACCCCTTTGACGAAACGAGTTTGCGTGGTTCGAATTGCTTTATCTATCATTGACATGAACCTCCAGGTACCGATTAAGCCATTAGGCTAATGGGGACTGAATAGGTTACAACTTGTGTAGTAAAGTTTTTAGGCTCCAATGTGATCCTGAATCACTCATTCTTGCAATTTCCTTTTAGGTGAAAGAGCTCATCCAAGTTCGTTTGGCTGGGCAGCTTGAACTAAGTCCAGCCAGAGCTTAAGCTTAGGTCGAATCTGTTGTATCTTGATTTAGCACCATTTATGAATTCAGCATTATATCATACGTAGGGTCATTGAATCAATGTGACGACACTATACACAACCAGGGAACAAATTATAATCATACAAAAGCGGATGGTATCTCTGAAAGAAACATACATGGCAAACACAAATACCATGCTGTCGACAGCTGTGGAAGAATTTCAGGAACTGGACCTGATCTTCAAAAGTGGTTCAGATCTGGACGTCGTAGAGAGGGGATACGGGCGTAAGTTGATTGATGCTATTGGTAGTCAAAATGAGGTCTTGGAGTGTGAAGCGATAAAAAGTCTCGGTGATTTGTACCTGCACAAAGCAAGGATAAAGCAGCATAAGGCAGAGAACTTTAAGAGGGCATGCGCGTTGTACAAAGAACTTTTACGATTTTATAAAAGTAATGACGAAAAAGAAGTTGTACAACGTCGTATCAAATATGCAGAGAAATGTACCAAACTGGTGGACGACGTGGAGAGTTCCAGACTACGGACCGAGAATCCAAACAGTACCACCTTAGCTGTGTCAGCAACCCTTCAGGAGAGGACCAAGATAAAAGCCGGGCATGGTATGATGCCATTGGTTGAGGCTTATACCAATACCTTAGTAACCTCAATCGTAGACAGAAATAAACGTATGGAAATAGAATCGTTGAAGGGCATCGGAGATCTGTATCTAGAAAGGGGAATGGTTTGCAGAGACGAGACAGAAATCGCCAAATCAGTTGGCTTGTACCGAGCTGCGCTGGACCGCTGTGAAGATTCAGATGGCAGGGAAACGCTAAGGCACCGCATCAAGTATGCCGAGAAAGTCAAAGAAAAGGGCTGTAAGGTACGAAACCGAAATATCGTAATTACACCGCAATCGCATTTTATATACACTCTTGTTTTATATACGATATTTTGGCATGTTTCAAGGAGGTAGATCGTAAGTATTGACAAAGTGCACGTGGTTAAAAGAACCTAACATTTTGCAACGTTCTTCTTTTGACTTGCATTGTTGCCGATTTGAGTTTCTCATAGATAAAGGTTCAAACAAACGTTATGATGTGCACTTAGCTGTTGTTACATTATTTGTCATCACAGAAGGCTAAGAAGCGTCTAGACACGGGACCAACCCAGAACAAAGAAGGTGGAAATGACAACCGGCTCAAGTCTCCTCCCATGTCGTACCACGACCACCTGCAGGAGGGCTGCAGGGCCCTGCAGACAGGGGATCTGGACACGGCAGAACAACACTTTGCAGCTGCGCTCAAGTCGGTTCATGTGAAAGGTGTGTCATGAAATTAGGTGTATAAAAGTGATGGACATTGGTGGGGCAAAAATCCGATGGAAAACATTTATTAGTCAGGTCTTTAATTCGTTCTGTTATTATTACTTGTGTGTTTTGCCAATGATCTAAATTAAAAAAAATACTTTGAGAGATTCAAAGCGTTGCTAACAATAACATGCAACTATTGCTTCCAACAGAATCAAATCCGGGCGAGCACTGGAAAGAGGTGGAGCCCCTATGCAAGTTGACTGATGTCTACTTGAAGAGAGGAATCCAGTCCAAAGACGGAGGGGATTTCACCAAGGCTGCAGCACTTTGTAATGCCGCACTGGTGAGAGCAAAGAAAGAAGACAGAAAAGCTATCAAGCAAAGAATCCAAAAGATAACCCAGGCATTTGTTACGGAGGTGATGGGCATAGAACACACCGTAGCCTTTCATGATGCTAAGAAACACAAATCAATGTTAATGGAAAATCGAGGATTTGTAGAAGAGGAGATCAAACGAATTGAACAGCAGGCAGATCCGTATTGTCTTGACGACAACGACCCGAAGATAAGAGATGTAGAGAAGAAGAGAGTGAAAGAAATCAAAGTCTTGCTTGAGACCATTGCTCATCAGCGAAGAACGTTTATATCTGGCCTTGTAGATGAATGCATTGAGGTAATGGGCCCCCCTCCATGCGAGTACGCCATAATAGGCTTGGGTTCACAAGCTACAGGACTAGTAACGCCGTACTCTGATTTAGAGTTTGCCATTTTGATACAGAAGGAAACAGAGAACAGTGTAAACTATTTCCACAATCTCACGCATTACCTCCATTTGCTAGTGATCAATCTAGGGGAAACGATCCTCCCGGCCATGGCAATCAAGTCTCTCAATGATTTCGAGTCGGGTAACATGGTAGACAACTGGTTCTATGACTCTGTAACACCGCGCGGGTTTTCGTTTGATGGAGCCATGCCACATGCCTGTAAAACCCCATTAGGCAGAGGTAGGACGTGCCATCTCATCCGCACACCACGTGCCATGGTCAACGTTCTGGAAGACGATGTAAACTTCATTTGACGAAAGGCTACCAACTGGCAAGTGTCTT
>NC_049979.1:711216-726364 GCF_000003815.2 Branchiostoma floridae
TGAGAGCACTGCTCATCCTGGCATCGCCTTGTCACTTGTCGGCTTGGGTAATACCTGGAATCACCTAGGTGATCAGAGAAAGGCTGTGAGCTATTATGAACAGGCACTACAGATGTTGCGGCATATCTACGGCGAGAATACTGCACATCGTTACATTTCCGGGGCACTTAACAACTTGGGAACAACTTGGAATGAACTTGGTGATCACAGAAAAGCCGCCCGCTATTATGAAGAGGCACTGCAGATGAGGCGAAGAATTCACAATGAGAGCGCTGCTCATCCTGACATAGCTGTGTCACTTAATAACATGGGCGCCGTTTGGCAGTCTTTGGGTGATTGCAGAAAAGCCATAATTTATTATGAACAGTCACTTCAGATAAATCAGAGTATCTACGGTGAGGGCGTCGCACATCTTGGCATTGCCAGATTACTTAACAACTTGGGTACCCCCTGGAGTGGCCTTGGTGATCACAGAAAGGCCATCAGCTATCACGAACAGGCACTACAAATGATGCGGACTATCTATGGTGAAAGGACTGCACACCTGGACATCGCCACGTCACTAACTAGACTGGGTAACGCCTGGAAGAAACTCGGTGTCAATCGAAAAGCCATCAGCTATCATGAACAGTCACTACAGATGGCGCGGATTATCTATGGGGAGAAAACTGCACATCCAGCAATCGCGAACTCACTTAACAGTTTGGGTGCCATCTGGAGGGACCTTGGTGATCACAGAAAGGCCGTCGACTACTACGAGCAGGCACTACAAATGATGGGGAGCGTACGCGGAGAGAAAACTGCACATCCTCTCATCGCCGCCATACTCAATAACCTAGGAAGCGTCTGGATGCTCCTTGGTGATTATACAAAGGCCACCCTCTATCATGAACAGTCAATGCAGATGATGCAGAGCAGCTATGGTGAGAATACCGCACATCCTGACATAGCCGCGTTACTTAGCAATCTAGGTGGCTTCTGGTGTAGCCTTGGTGACCACGAAAAGGCCGTCAGCTGTATCGGACAGTCACTACAAATGATGCGGAGTATCTATGGTGAGAGTGCTGCACATCCTGACATTGCTAGCTCACTTAATAACTTGGGTGTGGTATGGAGGGAAGCTGGCGACCACGGGAAGGCTTCCAGATATTTTGATAAGGCGAAACAGATGAAGCAGAAGATGGAATGTTACAAACCTTGACATTTTCTTTTCAACTATGGACTTTTGCCGGCGTGCAGATATCGTCGCAATGATTGTAGGAAGACGTTAAGGCACTATTTGTGAAGATCATATCTCAGATATGTCTGTTTACCATCAAAAAAAGAAAACTGTATCAGAGAGTTTAACGTTACCAGATTTATGTCGGTAATATCTTCCTTGTCACTTAACAATTGCATTATTGTAAATATATTATTAGAAAGCGTTGGTGTATTCTTACTATAACATGCATTGGCATAATACCGGTCATAAGCCTTATACCGGTCGATTAAAAATAGTGGAACTTAAAGAGATCTGCACGTGCAACAATAGTTATTTCTGAGGTATGCACACTTCAGACATCTAGGTGTCCAATACATAATTTACAAAGCATCGATAACAATGCATTCGAAGACAACAAGGCCAAAAGTTTTCAGGTCATTTTCGGGGCAGGCGAGCTCGTCGTGGGACAAACACACTGTCACGTTCATCGCCAGATTTGTAGATAATAATCACATGTGCTCACGGCACAAGACGAGCATGATTCAACAGCAATCTTGAATTTCTTTTGGTGACCTACAACTCGTGTAAAAGTGTGAGGAACCGTTGCATTATCGCCCGGATCTACGGCTGAATGGGTCAAATTGAACGTACGCCGCCATTTTCCCGCCATTTTTAATGCTACGGCCAGCAGTAAAGTTTTACGTCATAGCGGTTGTGACGGACCAAAATTAAATGAAAATTCTTGTCAGTATACGCCCATTTTCTCATCAATTTTTGTATGCTCATGCAGATTTTTGTTTTGTGCAACTACTAACAGGAAAAAAAGGAACAACAGAGGATGTATAAAGGTACATAGCGGCAGTTAATTGTGCCGTGTTTCGTTCGACCGGTATAGTGCACCCCCTTCCAACCACGCGTCCGTTCTCCGTGCAATTCCGCGGTGTGTTCCAATTACGATATTATGTTTTTAGCAGGACCAGAGAGACAAAATAATTTACACAGAAGAAGTGGCAAAGGTAAGCTGTAACAGCAACATGTAACTGGAGAAAATGATGCGTTGATCATTTGCCAAATTAGCATTGCTTGAGAAATTGCAGTAAACCGACCGGTATTATGCCAATGGATGTTACATGTCTAGAACAATCTCTGTAGGGTTTTGCTTGGTCTCGATGTAGCAGAGGTCATGGAAGCACAGCTCCAGTTCGTCAGCCAGCGCCCTCCAGTTGTTCCCAAAGATGGGCGCGGTCCAGGAGGATGCACAGGTGTCGGGAGGTCTTGGAGTCCACGAGACCACTGCCACATCATAATAAAATAATCTAGGTTTTTATCTAATACGACTCACCATAACATCAAATTGGCAAAGATTATTCTCTTTATGCAGTACATAAAAAAGACATGGCGACTTGCTTCTCTGTTTAGATGTTTTTCTGTTTCACTTTCTTCTCCATTGGTTGGGCAACATCCCAAATTGGCTGCTGTTAGAGTGAGGTTCAGTGTATACTAAATATCAATTGGAAAACCCGCCATTCCTATCTTCAGTTTATCCCCTTTAAATATTTTTTACACAAAAGGCTCTGCAGTCCCAGGGCAAATCACACACACACACTGCGCATGAGGATCCTTCTTGATTATCGCTTTAGGTCACACAGTCTATTAAAGAGGGCCTTATGGTCGCCCTAAACATATATTCCCTGTTGAATTAAAAATTCGTTGAACCGTATGTCATGTATGGCAGGTACGTGTAGGTATTAACATCAACTCTCATGAATTCCACCGGTACCGGGTGCTATTAATACCGCCACATTAAAAAAAAACGACAACATTGTTATAGAGGCCTTCTCAGGATTATCCTGGACACTTAAATAGCCGAAGTGCCCTATTCTTTAGGATTACTGATGCTGCGTTTGGTATAAATTTTGTCGGACACTCATTGAAGCACTTTATATGTATGTATTTTTGTGGCGGTATTATGACATCCGGTGGAATTATGAGTGTTGGTGTTACTATGTCGAAACCAGTCCATTTCAGCCTGGAACTGAGATCAAGCCCTCGCGAAATAAATTAAGTAAAACGTGTCACTTTTTAAGTTTTAACGTACCGTGTTACCAACATTCCTATTTGCAACGTTTCTTTTCTGGGGAATCCCATATCATATATCTTTCATAGCTGGCAGGTTATTAATCCATATCACTTTCATCATTATATTGATCATCATGAAAATCGTCAATAGTTGAACAAGCTTGTTGAATGCATGCTGGCTGCATGTGTTGTAGTATAAACGAACTACGAGTAGATTATTTGGGTCATCAGGCATTCTGCGAGCCCACTTCCGGGTGAGCCAGTGCGAGGTTAAAGGTTGCTGGATGTCACAAATATCTGGAATTCAGCGTGAGTACTACTTTGATTTCGCGGGTTATTCTAACGCGTAAAGACATATATCTGATATTTCTGTTGTCGTTTATGTCCTCGCCTTATTATGAAGGTAAGGTAGCTTAAAGAAATAGATAAATATTTGCTGACCAGGTGTCTGAAACTGACGCCAGCTTCCGTGTGCGTGTCTGCCAGAACTACACATCCTGGACAAAACAGCAAGCCATGAAACACATTGAGTCACAAGCACACGAGAGATGGAATAGAAGGACTAAGCTGAACCCAAGAAGTGAGCACATGCAGAAAATAGCCACCAACATGAAGAAGAAAGGACAAACACTTGGAAGAAGAAGCACACAAGTCATCATCAACCAGCTAGTGAGCGGCCATACCAGACTCAACTCCTATCAAAACTGGATGAACCCTGAAATCTCACCTAGCTGCACAGACTGTGGTGTTGTGGAGACCACCAACCACTTCCTGTACCACTGCCCTCGCTATGAAAAGGAAAGACAACACATGCTGCTAGAAGTGGAGAATATATATGAGACATACAACACAGCAGAGGACAGCAGAGACACGGACATCACTACGCTTGCTGGAATGAGAGAAGACCTTTCAGAAGGAATCAACAAACAGATGTACATGGCCTTCTCCCAGTACATTGAGAGTACACACCGTTTCGACGTACTCTCCTAGAAACTCCTCCAGCAACTCTCAAGCACAAGGAACCAAGAGTTAAATACCAAGAGAGACTATTGACTCAAATGCAAACCATGTGTTACTCAGCACCAAGAGGCCACGTCTAGCGAAATAATAGACGTTAAACGAGGACAACAACAACAACAACAACAAGTGTGTGTGTGCGTGTACGTATGTGTGCGTGTGCGTGCATGTGCACGTGTGTGCATCACACAGCTCGTGTGCACGCACGCGTGTGTATACTGTGTGTGTGCGTGCGTCACTGTGTGTGTGTGACGCGATATGGTTGTGTGTGTGTGTGTGTGGGGTGTATGTGTGTGTGCGTGTGTTTGTGTTCACATGAGTGAAGATGATTGATCAAGCAATACCTTGTGGATCTTTGCTTGATGTCGTGACACCTACCTTGATTATACCAGTACAGCTAGTTTGCTGGCCAGAAACGTACAAAGTACAAACACACAGATAAACACACAGGCAAACATGCAAACCCACCTTCAAGTACATTAACAGCACTGAAAACATATAAGAACTTCAACACAGTTTGACTCTCCCTAGTATGCAGGGCGGGAGTGAATCCCCAGAGGGAGCTGCTTTGCTAGAGGCCGTCAGACGCGGCGACCCAGCTGCAGTACAGGAGTGTCTCCGGCAGGTGGCGCAGCAGCAGGCTGTAGACGGGAAGACCGGCCGTGCGCCTCTGCACGTGGCTGCAGCCGCGGGCCATGCTGACGTCCTCAGGGTCCTGGTGGAGGCTGGTATGTCATGTTAGACTGTAAATGTGGTACACCGGCCGTGCGCCTCTGCACGTGGCTGGTATGTCATGTTAGACTGTAGATGTAGTACACTGACCGTGCGCCTCTGCACGTGGCTGGTATGTCATGTTAGACTGTAGATGTAGTACACTGACCGTGCGCCTCTGCACGTGACTGGTATGTCATGTTAGACTGTAAATATAGTACACTGGCCGTGCGCCTCTGCACGTGGCTGGTACGTCATGTTAGACTGTAAATATAGTACACCGGCCGTGCACCTCTGCACGTGGCTGGTATGTCATGTTAGACTGTAAATATAGTACACTGGCCGTGCGCCTCTGCATGAGGCTGGTACGTCATGTTACACTGTAAATATAGTACACCGGCCGTGCACCTCTGCACGTGGCTGCAGCCGTGGGCCATGCTGACGTCCTCAGGCTACTGGTGCAGGCTGGTACGTCATGTTACGCTGTCAATGCTTTAATGTCAACTCTAAAACAGAATGAATGGCTTACTTAGAAGGTGGTGGTGTGTTATGCTGAAGGGTGGCTATACCGGCTATACAGATACAGATACAGCCGGACACCTACATAAAGTTGCTATGCAGGGCACAGTGCATATCTGGGACATTGTAGCATTGCATAAGTTTGACATTTCCTGACACCTTAAAAGCTCTTTTCAGAGCTGGTATCAGATACTCAGCACTCAGCCGCCAGTTATTACAACACAAATGTGAATAGATTTACTACCCAACTGTCCTGCTGCCAGGTGCTCTTGATCAGGGCCTGGCTGGACTGTACCATTCCTTACCACAGTGCTTTACACAATCCATGTAGATCCTGACGAAGGCAGCTGAGCAGATGTCGAAGCATTGGAAGGTGAAAACATTTTTATGAAGAACTTCTTACCCACTCTCTCACAGACAGTTTCTTGCCCACTAGTAAGAACTTTCTTACTCACACTAAACACAATAAGATTATATTAACCTTCTCCTTAATACACCTTAATTCTCCTTAAGCAGCTCGCTCTGGGGATCCACTCTCGTCCTGCATTCTGGGGAGAGAGGAGAAGGTAAAAATAATGTATAGTAAGAACTCTCTTTCCCACTGTTCACAGACAGTTCCCCCGTCGACCCGCGGGACAGAGAAGGCAACACACCCCTGCTGACTGCAGTGTTTAAGGGCCACGAAGAGTGTGTGAAAGTTCTACTGGACTCCGGGGCTGATCCAAACATCTTCAACAGAAATGAAACTACACCGCTGTGGAGAGGTACTAGTATATAGTTTGGCATAGAGTTAAGAAGATACAGTCTGGCATAGCTGATTCTAGATTTGACTAAGTGTTGACTGTAGCGATTTATACTAAGACTGCCAGGAAAAGCTTAAGGCTTTTGTACATGGCAGAAATTACTCAGAGCTTGTAATACATTTCCCCCCTCATTATGGTTCATTACTTGAGTGTACTTTCTGAGATATTATTAGTGGCTGTGTAGAAAAAGAGAATTGATAACCTTTGATTTGTCAACTTTATGACACTATTCACAATCTTAACTTGAAAGTTCATCTGTGTTGGTTGTTATTATTGAGCTAGTTTAACTGTACTATCCAACACTCACCCAAATTTTTGACTGAACAGCACCAGTCTTTGTCTTTGACTTTATTAGAATTGCAACAATACAATACATTATACTGCACCAGGCAGCAGGGTGCTGATGTTGTGCAGATACACATTGAGAGACATACATAATCATAGTACAATACATCATAATCATCATCACACAATAAATACAATACAATTAAAATCTGAGAACTATCTATTAGTGGTTCGTAGGAGGGTGGTGCAGCTGGAATCTTTTAGTTACAATGTAAGAATGTAAATGCATCAGACACTTGTTTGTTTGTGGAGAGGTTATGAGCTGTGGATCCCTGGAGTAGGAGGGGCACGGTAGGATGTTGTTGTAGGAAGTGTTGGACAGTGGATTTGTGAGGTTATGGCAGAGATCACAGTACAGGGGACAGTGTAGGAGGTAATGTGAGACAGTTTCAGGGGAAGCCCCACAATCACACTTCTTGTCCTTAATCCTCATCTTATGCAGAGTAGAGTTAAGTTGGCTCAATCCCATGCGCAGTCTGGCAGCATAGATGTTGCTCTGTCTTGAGCCGAGACTGCGATACGTCTGGTGTTTCGTTTGCGTCAGCAGATGTTTCTTGCACTCTGACTTGAAGGGTGCTGTCTTGTCTTTGTCTTTGGAATGGTGCACTGCTTACCAAGTCACGTGTTCTGTCGGCATAACGTGACATCATGACAGCAGTGGATTGTTCATTCCTTGAAAATTTGAGTGAGTCCAATTTTTGTGTTGGATATTACAGTTAAACTAGTTCAATATTCACAATCTTTTTTTTCTCAGCTATCCAGAAGGGCCACTGGAGGATCTCGCAGCTGCTGATCGACCATGGTGGCAGAATAGGCCGGCTCTATGAGAATAGTTGGATCATGCTGGCTCACAGGCTGGCCACTGCGGGCCGTTAGTATCTCAAGCACTAATATTAAGTAATAACAGTTACTTGTTTCAGCCATCCAGAAGGACCACTGGAGTATCTGCCAGCTGCTGATCGACCGTGGGGCCAGGATAAGCCGGCTCTATGAGAACGGCTGGGTCATGCTGGCGCACAGGCTGGTCACTGCAGGCCGTTAGTATCTCGAGCACTAATAACAGAGTTACTTGTTTCAGCCATCCAGAAGGACCACTGGAGTATCTGCCAGCTGCTAATCGACCGTGGAGCCAGGATAGGCCGGCTCTATGAGAACGGCTGGGTCATGCTGGCTCACAGGCTGGCTATTGCAGGACAGTAGTATTTGAGAACTGATAACAACTGTTACTTCTTTCAGCTGTCCAGAAGGGCCACTGGAGTATCTGCCAGCTGCTGATCGACCGTGGTGCCAGGATAGGCCGGCTCTATGAGAACGGCTGGGTCATGCTGGCGCACAGGCTGGTCACAGCGGGACATCAGGAGAGGCTGCCAGCACTCTTCCCCCACGTGGACACGGGTCAGGCCGGGGACAAGCACGGGCTGCTCACAGCCGCACAGTGTGGCAGGCAGCAGGACGTCGAGACTCTCTTGGGACAAGGTATGCAATTACCTTTTATTTACCAGTAGGGGCTTGCTGGTGGCTTTCTGTGGTACTGCAGTGGAACTGCCTGTTTTGATATCTCGTGTTCTGGACATGCTATGGGATAGACATGGGCTGCTCACAGCTTCACAGTGTGGCAGGCAGCAGGACATCGAGACTCTCTTAGGACAAGGTACCAAATTACCTTTACCAAGAAGCTAATTGTTACTTTTTTGGTACAGTTTATGTGTTTGTGACTGAATTTGTTCATGGATGGTACGTATGATGATAACTCAAGAAGCTGTGGATGGATCTTCATGATATTTGGTGGGTGGGGTAGGGGTCGGGAAAACGACTTACCAGTAGGGGCCTCCTGGTGGCTTTCTGTGGTACTGCAGTGGAACTGCCTGTTTTGATATCTTGTGTTCTGGACATGCTATGGGATAGACACGGGCTGCTCACAGCCGCACAGTGTGGCCGGCAGCAGGAGATGGAGGCTCTCTTAGGACAAGGTATGCAATTGCCTTTGATTTACCAATAGGGGCTTGCTGGTGGCTTTCTGTGGTACTGCAGTGGAACTGCCTGTTTTGATATCTCGTGTTCTGGACATGCTATGGGATAGACACGGGCTGAACGCAGCTGCAAAGTGTGGCAGGCAGCAGGAGATGGAGGCTCTCTTAGGACAACATACATCATTAGGCTCTACCAGACTGACTACGCTGGCTATAGGGAGAATAGTTTGCGAGGGGAGTTTTGCTACCAGAGGAGTTGGCAGGTCCTGCAGAGGGGGAACATCAACCTTAGCGTGGAATGAATCCCCTGGCTGCTTTTTGAACTGGCAGGTATCTGACTGCTGCACAGCTCTACTTGGCAGCCCAGTACAGTTAGATAGCATGTCTGTGATCACACATGGCACATGGATATTGATCTATTCGCTATTACTGCAGGTGTTGATGTGAACTGGCAGGCGTCTGACGGCTGCACAGCGCTGCACCTGGCAGCCCAGTACAACCAGCTGGCATGTCTGCAGGTGCTGCTGCAGGGAGGGGCGGACGCCAACAGGACGACAGGCGGGGAACAGCTGCTGCAGGGTGGGGCGAACGCCAACAGGACGACAGCCGGGGGACAGCTGCAGGGAGGGGCGGACGCCTACAGGACGACAGCCGGGGGTCAGCTGCCCCTGCACCTGGCAACAGAGGCAGGCCATGACAGGTCTGGACAGTTGTTACTGTAGTAGTAGTGGTAGTAGTAGTTTCCATTACTGTATTTAATGCAGAAACTTTCGTGGTGGTTAAATGTTTGCGGTTTTCTTGGTGGCCGCTTCACCGTAAATTTAAAACCACCACAAACATTTTTCCATGCCAGTAAGAGACTACAGTGTATGGTGCTACCGTGAAATTGAAACCATTGCGAAAAGTCCTTTTTCCCGCTACCAGGAAATTAGCAGCAGTCAGCTAGTCTTCAGGTTTATATCCCTGTTGATACTTTTTTTTTAAACATAGAGAACAATGGACACTAAACCAGATAGTGAGTGTGAGTGGACTGATATACATGTACATTACTTCATGGATAAAGTTGAACTAGCGTTATACTACTATGTGCTATACTAAGTGTATCTTACCTCTTCCAGGTGTGTTGAGCTCCTCTGTCCTGCCACCAGTAAAGATGCGGTCAACAAGTGCCCAGAAAGCCCCTTCCACTCAGCTGTGGCCGGCCGCCACGCTGGCTGCATAAAGCTACTGGCTGAGGCAGGATTCAACCCAAACACCCTTCCTGTGGATGGGAGAGGGAAGAGGGGAAACTCTGCCCTACACGGAGCCGTCATCAGGAAGGACAAAGACTGTATAGAAGAGCTGCTCAAGTCTGGAGCTGATCCTAACTTGGACCACCCCAGCGTGCTCTGTGAAGCCATCAAGCAGAGAGACCTGGAGCTGATGAGACTGCTGATCCAACATGGAGCCGACGTGAACTATTGGTACACCCCCCACAAGTCAGTGGTGCAGTCCACTCTCCTCTTCATATTACAGCAGCCTAACCAGGTCAGTTTTGCTATACTTTGAGATATGTTTTGTACAAACGATTAATCCCCCCCCCCTCATAAGCATGAGATTTGGCTGGTGTGCTGGTATGTTAGGCAATTTACCTGCATGTTTGGTGTTGTTGTTGTTTGTTTGTTGTTGTTTGTTTATTCCTGTGCACAGGTGCGAGGTCTGGCTGACCCACAGTTCTCACGCTGGAGTAGACAGGACATGCTGAAGCTGCTGTTAGACACGGGGCTGCATGTCTGGTGTTGTTGTTGTTTGTTTGTTGTTGTTTGTTTATTCCTGTGCACAGGTGTGTGGTCTGGCTGACCCACAGTCATGGCGCTGGAGCAGGCAGGACATGCTGAAGCTGCTGCTCGACACGGGGCTGCATGTCTGTTGTTGTTGTTGTTTGTTTATTGTTGTTTGTTTGTTTATTCCTGTGCACAGGTGCGAGGTCTGGCTGACCCACAGTTCTCGCGCTGGAGTAGACAGGACATGCTGAAGCTGCTGTTAGACACGGGGCTGCGGCCGGACGGCTGCTTCAGGTGCGACTGCAACGAATCAACCGCCATCATACCTCAACACAAGCCAGGTGGGGCAGCTGCATGTCTGGTGTCCGTTTTCTGATGTTTCGTTTCAATTTAGGGCATACAGTCAAACCTGTATTAGGGGCCACCTCTACAGAGGGGCCACCTGCCCATAGTGGCCATTTTTTGTCGGTCCCTTGGGTATTTTATCTACAAGTTGCCACCTCTATACAGAGGCCACCTGTCTATAATGGCCACATTTGTCCGGTCCCTTGAGTGGCCACTATAGACAGGTTTGACTGTTATTCACTTTGTCTTCTCAGTACCAAACTTTCACGGTCTGAGGAAATTTAATTTGTTCTCGGAACTAAGTGTTAACGGTGAACAAATTATTTGTTATTGTCTCCAAGACGAATTATTTGTTATTGGTAATGATAAATTCATGTTACAGTCGTCACCGTGAAAACCGTGAACATATAAAAGTATATTGAAAAAATCAGGAATTACAGTAGGTGCTCATTTTACACCTGCTCTGTACGATTTACAGTATGCACGTGAATGTCATCCATATAGCAATTCAACAATTCACTTAATCTCCATTTTTACTTCTTGACATGCAGGAAAGAGGAGAATGTACTTCTGCGAGCACGCGCGCGTGTTACGGGTGAAGATTGCGCCGGTGGTGCGCCTCCTACTGGAGTACTGCAGGGAGGTGACTCTGTGCACCCGCCTGACCCTGGTGCTGGAGGACATGTGTGAGTGGGACAGGATCATCACCATGATAGGTGAGTACAGTTAGGGGTTAAGGGTCAGGGGTTAAGGGTTAGGGGTTAGAGGAGGTGACCCTGTGCACCCGCCTGACCCTGGTGCTGGAGGACATGTGTGAGTGGGACAGGATCATCACCATGATAGGTGAGTACAGTTAGGGTTAGGGGTTAAGGGTGAGGGGTTAGGGGTTAGAGAAGGTGACCCTGTGCACCCGCCTGACCCTGGAGGACATGTCTCAGGACAGAAGCTTTTTACCATAACAGTAACCAAACTATAATCTCAAAAAACATTAGAGCCGATGTTGTCAAGATAATACAGGGGTTTCTCTCAATCTGCTGTTGATTTTTCTCGGGTATACCGGCAAAAGAGAACCAACATCGAAACTAGCAAACCAGCGCCCCCCCCCCCCCCCCCCCCCCATAAAATAAAAACCAGCCCCACTCAAAGTCTGCAAAGGAGGCTTTTGAACATCATGTGGTTGTGAATAAAAAAAATTGTTATACTGCACTAGGCTTTCAAAAAAGCTTGATCCCAACCTTACTTAATGGTTATCCCCCTCCTCCCCAGGGAGGATGCGGTCGTTGCCCCATCTCTGTCGACTGTCGGTGAGGAGAGCGGTGGGGTCCAGACGACTGGCGCGGGAGAACTGGGCCGACAGCTTACCCGTCCCGCAGAAGGTCCAGGACTTCATACAGTTTAAGAGCAGGATACGGGGAATCGGCCTGAGTCGGGCGGAGCAGCCCATGTGAAGGGCCTTTCTTGGTTCTCACATAACAAACGCCCACGCCACCTCACCCCTTCCCTCCCCAACCACATACAGGGAGATATTTTCGATCAAATCATTGAATGAACTGTATTTAATACCAGATTGGCAATCAGTTTTTAGCTAATTTTGCAGAACAAATCAAATAGTTTTAGCATGATCAGACTTTTAATATTTGTAGTTTTAAGCCTATTTCAATTTGGTTTTAGACTTTGTACTCCTCGTGCTTGTAGTGTTCATTCCTCGTAATATTTATGCTTTCTGTACTTCTAATTTGTATTGTTTATGTTACAATTTTCTTGTAATAATGCACACAATGTAAACAAGCCTAAAAATTTGGCTTTCGGGCTGTAACTTGGCTGAGAAAGAAAAAAACGATTCACTCTTATTTCTTTGTTCTTGGATTAGAAAAAATGCTGGATTGGAATATTAACTGTTACATGAAGACAAATTTTGAGGACAAATTCTGCACTTGCGCAGTTTCAGCAAGTGAACAAAGTCAGAGGCAAGTTTTCATCTAGCCTGGAATCCAGCCTTGTTAGGTCCCAAAAGCCCTCCCGAAGGTTGCTACCCCGCTGACCAAGACTTGATTCGAGGCTACTTTTCATCCCCGTTGTCTATTTCTGTGTCAATGAGAACCAAGGTGTGGCCTTACCACCTAAGATAACGAGCTGTTACATGCTGTTGGTACATGGAAACTGTGTAGTTCATACAAAGCGTCCTACCGGTACCGGTAATTCGTATTTGTGGATGCTTCTAGAGATCTATGCATTTTTAATATATTTTATTGTTGCCAATGAATGCCATGATATTCTAATACTCACAACCAAAGAGGACATTTTCAGGTTCATGTAAAGTCATAGTGCTATTTATACAAAAATATTTAGATACAATGTAGTATCAATTTTACTGTACTTTGCTGTTAATGCATGCTTATTTCATGCTGTGGAAGACTGTGTAATACTTAGTGTAAGATACTAGATTTAAGATTTTATTATATATGTTTCTGTTCTTAAGAGATTTTGTTTACCTTTGTATGTATTAGTATAAAAGGAAAACAGACTCCACTTTTAAATACAGTAAATGCAATATTTATTTACAACACTTTTTACAAAAGCTAAATCTATGTATTTTAAAACAGAAGATTTTCACTGTAACAATAACTGAACAATAGCCTCAAGGAACTTCAGAGACGATGTCAAAATAATACAGGGGCTTCATTCAATGTCTTTTGGTTTCTCTGGTGTATGTCTTTTTTTTTTTGAGCATTTTTCCAGACAGTTGTTACTGTCGGTTTACGTATATCAATTAAGTTGAAAAACGTGTGTTTGAAAGGTCTGCAGTGCAGCACCCCCCAGATATGCACAGTTTATTAGATATGCAGTAGAGCATTATAGACTTGGAGACACTTGCATTGCAGATCTCGTAAGATGTATTTTCAGGGTGGCAGATAGATACATCTCCAAGGTTAAATATGTT
The DNA here is from genome assembly GCF_000003815.2 of Branchiostoma floridae. Classification (NCBI taxonomy): domain Eukaryota; kingdom Metazoa; phylum Chordata; class Leptocardii; order Amphioxiformes; family Branchiostomatidae; genus Branchiostoma; species Branchiostoma floridae. The sequence goes on from NC_049979.1 coordinate 724,911, forward strand.
TGCCACTTTGAGAAACAGTGTGTCTGAGAGATCTCTAGTGCAGCACTGCCCAGGTATGTGCAATTTAGGCAGGAGAGCATTATACATGTACTTGGGGGACATTGCATTGTAGATCTCTTTAGACGCATTTTCCAGGGATATACAATCATGTATGTGGACTGGCAGAATTATGTTAGTAGATGTTACAGACACTGATATATCTTGAATGTTGAAGTAGTGGAATTTCTTCAGCGCCACAGGAAAGCGGCGAGTGTTGGTACAATCAGACGATGGCGTACTGTTCGTACAGCAGCTTGCGCACTTTGTAGTAGTCCTCACATATGCAGCCCTCCATCCCGATCCTCCCAGATTCGTTCTGTTGGAAAACGACAGGCCACGATTATGCACCTAACAATGTAACATGGCTGTGTGAAATCAAAGACATAGCAAAACATACAAAAACAGGAAAGTCTACCGAGCTCGGAGAAGGCTTAAACTTGAACCTGACCTTCATCTTCCTAAGGCCTACCAGGTTGACTTAATATTATCAACCAAACCAAATCGAGTATGAAACCAAACCAAAATCTTCAGAATCCATCCACAGCTTCTTAATCATATGTTATTGTTAGCCAAAGTATGCTGAAACACATCAGACATACATGTACTGACCTCACACAGAGGTAACAAAAAACTACATATGGCAAAAATGAGATGCCAACGGACATTATATCTAAAAATACCATATTGTATTGCAACAAGAAAAGTAAACAACAGGCTTAGAAATCAAGATGGGTTTATTAATTAAGCAACATTGCTTTAAGAGGAAATTAAATAAAGATGCATGTTGTACAATTGTGAACAACAGACACTGGATGAAGTCAAGAGGCAGTTGAAGCTAGGCCTCATGTACGTGTAATATGGAAGAACATTAGAGAGGAGTGAGGGGCCAGACTAGGCATGCTGCTAGGCATGTTTAATATATGCGCAGGCATGATTAAAGAAGGATTTCAAGCCCTGCAATGTCAGGTGTGCCTAAGCATTTGCACGAACCCTATGAGATTCATACAAACTTTATGTGATACACACGAATCACTATGCGAAAACGCACGAACCTTATGCAATTTGCATGAATCACTATGCGAAAACGTACGAACCTTATGTGACATACACGAATCTTGTGTGATTTGCACAAACCTTATGCGATTTGCTTAGGCACCCCTGAATGTATTTCTTCTAGTAATATAAAAAGTGAATTGAAGTGTTCTTGTGTCCTCACCCTTTTGAGCACTACCACGTGTAATACCTGTTTCCCATGAATTAATCCGCTCAGCTAAAGTAGCATAGCGACTAGTCATTTGTTACATAGAACCCTCTTACCATTGTTATGTATAAGTAACCACGTAGATATTAGTTTTGATGTTCTGTACATGTATTACACCCGAACTTGCCATACATGGTACCCGTACAATTGTTGA
>NC_049979.1:726464-730716 GCF_000003815.2 Branchiostoma floridae
ACAGATGAGCACCCCCCCTGTGAGCACCCCTCGTGTGAGTACCCGCCTGAGACTCACCCTTTTGAGCGCCACCACGTTGTTACAGATGAGCACCCCCCCTGAGAACTCGGCCTGGATTCCCTCCTTCTGCAGAACCTGCTTGATGTCAGACAGGCGCGGCTTGTTGATGAACACGGCCTCGTGGCCTGGGATCTGGAAAATTCAACATGTCGACATTTATTTATTGCAGCAATTTTCAGCAAGCTTTAAGTCGCAGTTGAACTGATTTTGTTGTATAGTAGCGATGCAATGGAACTGCAATTTGTGCTGTCATGGTTTTGTAGTGCAGGTCATATGACTGTGAACCAATTCAAGAAGGGTTCTGCATACCTGCACCGGTGCAGGTAACATTGAAAATTACCTGCACCAGATAAATTTTACCTGCACCACTCTGAATTTAGGAAGTATGGATCATACTAAAATTGTTCAGGAACCATTGCTATTTTTTTCTTTTATACTTTATAGTAAATCATAGGTAGTAACAGCTAATGACAATCCATATACAACTACATCATAGTACATGCATATCTAAACCCAGTACATGGACCAGTGCAAGTTAGGTGCAGGTAGACATCAGAAATACCTGCACAGCTCCAATTCTACCTGCACTAACCTGCATATGCAGGTGGTATTTCAAGTCCTGATAATGCTGGACATGCCATCTAATGTAAAAGTACTCCGAACAATGAAATTTCACAAATACTGTTGCATAATCATATCTATCAACGTTTTAGTGTGCATCTGTATTAACTTTTCACAGAAAACTTCTCATACATCACATGAATGAATGAAAACTACATGAAATAAGTATGAATGATTTTGTTGTTCAATGTATAATGGGAACACGTCCATACCTGGCTGATGGGTAGGGCCTCCAGGGTGTGTGAGTGTGAGTGAGGGAGTGAGTGAGTGAGTGAGTGAGTGAGGGAGGGAATGAGTGAGTGAGTGAGTGAGAGTGTGTGTCCATACCTGGCTGATGGGTAGGGCCTCCAGGGTGTGTGAGTGTGAGTGAGGGAGTGAGTGAGTGAGTGAGTGTGGGAATGAGTGAGTGAGTGAGTGAGAGTGTGTGTCCATACCTGGCTGATGGGTAGGGCCTCCAGGGTGTGTGAGTGTGAGTGAGTGAGTGAGTGAGTGAGGGAATGAGTGAGTGAGTGAGTGAGAGTGTGTGTCCATACCTGGCTGATGGGTAGGGCCTCCAGGGTGTGTGAGTGTGAGTGAGGGAGTGAGTGTGTGAGTGAGTGAGTGAATGAGTGAGTGAGAGTGTGTGTCCATACCTGGCTGATAGGCAGGGCCTCCAGGGTAGGAACGGTCTCTCTGGACTCCTCAGCAGCTGCCTTAGCAGACTTGCCTGCAACAAACAAAAGTTACATTTTAATCATTCTCGTTACTGCAAAACTACAAACACTGTCTTGCAAAAGACGACCATCACCTCAAGAAAACCGATTTTGACTGTCCCCAAATGTTTCATCATAGACATACATGTAGGTATTAAGTGACCTCCCGGAGGCGATCACTTACGTATCACGACCACCCCTAGTCTGGGCTTCTTGCAAAATTGCACTTTCCTTGACCTCTTACTTAGAATCAAGGTCACTTTCACTTTTACTTTCTCCACTTACCCTTCTTCTTCTGCTCCTCCTCCTCCTCCATCTCCTGGACCTCTCCCTCCTCCAGCAGGGCGGAGGTGTCGGTGGCCGGAGTGGTCAGGTCCAGCTGACCGTCCACCCAGGCCAGCTCCGTGTCCCGAGCCTTGTAGAACTGCAGAGAGCTCACCAGAGAGTCCTTTAGCTTCACCTGGACAGGTAACAGGTAACGGTCAGGACAGGTAACGGTCAGGACAGGTAAAAGGTAAGGTAAGGTAAGGAGTAGTCAGGTCCATGACGGTCCACCCAGGCCAGCTCCGTGTCACGAGCCTTGTAGAACTGCAGCGAGCTCACCAGAGAGTCCTTTAGCTTCACCTGGACAGGTAACAGGTAACGGTCAGGACAGGTAACGGTCAGGACAGGTAAAAGGTAAGGTAAGGTAAGGTGTGGTCAGGTCCGTCCACCCAGGCCAGCTCCGTGTCCCGAGCCTTGTAGAACTGCAGAGAGCTCACCAGAGAGTCCTTCAGCTTCACCTGGACAGGTAACAGGTAACAGTCAGGACAGGTAAAAGGTAAGGTAAGGAGTGGTCAGGTCCAACTGACCGTCCACCCAGGCCAGCTCCGTGTCACGAGCCTTGTAGAACTGCAGCGAGCTCACCAGAGAGTCCTTCAGCTTCACCTGGACAGGTAACAGGTAACGGTCAGGACAGGTAACAGGTAACAGTCAGGACAGGTAAAAGGTAAAGGTAAGGTAAGGAGTGGTCAGGTCCAGCTGACCGTCCACCCAGGCCAGCTCCATGTCTCGAGCCTTGTAGAACTGCAGAGAGCTCACCAGAGAGTCCTTCAGCTTCACCTGGACAGGTAACAGGTAACGGTCAGGACAGGTAACAGGTAACGGTCAGGACAGGTAAAAGGTAAGGTAAGGAGTGGTCCGTCCACCCAGGCAAGCTCCGTGTCACGAGCCTTGAAGAACTGTAGAGAGCTCACCAGGGAGTCCTTAAGCTTCACCTGGACAGGTAAATGGTAAAGGTAAGGTACGTCGATGAAGGTTAAGACTTAATATGAGTCTTTCAGCTTCATCTGGACAGGTAGATGTAAAAGGTAAAAGGTAAGGTATGTTGCGTTTTCTAAGGGGCAGTGGGTTGTTATAAGGCATGCAGAGCCAAACTATCTCCCCCTACTACCTTTTACCTCACGTCCCCAATCAAAGTCAGGTGCCCATTTTTACACCAGGGTGGAGTGAAGAAAGTTGTGTTAAGCAAATTTTCCAAGTTAGAGCACAAATCTTTCTTTCACAGGACTCTCAATAAAAGGAACATCCTCTTGTTTGTTAAATCAATCATAACTATCTTCCTCAGGAAAGAACACAACAGCTCCACATCCCAACCGGGCCATTCAGTCTCACTGGACAAAGTTAAAAACTTGGACATAGAACCAGACAGTCTCGTTCAGGCGGGGGGTAAAGACTTTCAAATAAAAATAAACAAACAAACAAACAAACAAACATTCCACCTGGTAGATGTGGCTCTCCATGGTGGCGTCGACAGTCTCGTTCAGGCGGGGGGTGAAGACTTTCAAATAAAGAATAAACAAACAAACAAACAAACAAACATCCCACCTGGTAGATGTGGCTCTCCATGGTGGCGTCGACAGTCTCGTTCAGGCGGGGGGTGAAGACTTTCAAATAAAGAATAAACAAACAAACAAACAAACAAACATCCCACCTGGTAGATGTTACTCTCCATGGTGGCGTCGACAGTCTCGTTCAGCCGGGGGGTGAAGACTTTCAAATAAGGAATAAACAAACAAACAAACAAACAAACATCCCACCTGGTAGATGTGGCTCTCCATGGTGGCATCGACAGTCTCGTTCAGCCGGGGGGTGAAGACTTTCAAATAAGGAATAAACAAACAAACAAACAAACAAACATCCCACCTGGTAGATGTGGCTCTCCATGGTGGCATCGACAGTTTCATTCAGCCGGGGGGTGAAGACCTTTTCCTGGACCATCCCCGCCGTGGAGCGGCACACTTCAGCCAGCAGCAGGGTGGACTCACTGTTACCGTGAACTATGACCTGAGAACAAGAGGAAGAAATCATGAGTCATTGTAGGGCTGCATACCGAAACGTAATGTTGGGTACCTGTACAGAGGTTGAGGTGCAGGTCCTGGGCCTAGACAATAACAATTCCACAAAATAATCTGTGGTCTACAATGGTGACAAAAACATGAATAAACAGTTAACACAGGGCTCGAAATACTGGGTGCACGTGCACCCAGGTGCACCCAAAATTGGAACTGTGCACCCAATTTTTTTCAGTGGGTGCCTGCGCACCCAAATATTTTCCTAGGTTTATGTATGGAAAGATATCAAGTATACTAGTATACATCATATTCTTGACATCTAAGTGTTAGAAAGATAATAAAAATGTCTGTCATGTTACGTGTTTAAGAATTTGATAGCTTGTAACTAAGTTTTGTTAGTAGGTTTTTTTGACATTCTACTTAAATTTAAGTGTTGCACCCAAAAATATTTTGGTGCACCCAATTTTTAAGTTGGGTGCACCAGTGCACCTAATCCCAAAAATGAATTTTGAGCCCTGGTAGGAAGCTGGCCCCAAAAAATCATTC
>NC_049979.1:731108-742857 GCF_000003815.2 Branchiostoma floridae
AGTCCACCCAGCCATTATCTTCTTCATAGACACACATACACAGACACAGAGACACACACACACACACATACAAAAACACACAGACACACACACACATACACACACAGACACAGACAGACACACACACAGACAGACACACACACACAAACACACACCTGTACGATTGGCTGTAAAACTTGGTAGAAATTACTATAAACTCTACTCTACTTCACTCTTGTTTATTTTCTTCCACCCGCAAGCGCCAAAACGTGTGAATGCCTAATAAAATCTGTTAATTTTCTAATCGGTCCAACATCCGGTCCACCTATTTTTTTCAGGTCCATTTTTTTCTGGACCGGTCCAATAAGAAAAACCGGTTTTGTACCGGTACGCTGTACCGATACCTAGCTAAATTAGCCGTTCAACCAACAATGGCATGGGAATTAGTGGTTTGACAAATGAGAGTGGCTGTATCTCAGTCAAACACTTTATACTTTATATATATTTTCATTTTGCATTTCCTCTTTGTGACAGAGGTGACCTGGGTTATGGAATGGTCTATTTGAGCAATCCTACATGTATCTACATTTTTTCCTTATGCATGAGCTAACTTCTACTGAGAAAATCCAGTCCTTACTTGATGTCCAGAGTCAGCTCCTGTACAATACTCTTAGTCGGGACGTCTGTAAGCTCTGAAACAGGGAGGACCAGTTCACAGTTGTCATCATAGCATACATTTTCACTCATGAATTTGCTTTGAAAACGAACCAAGTACATGTACATCGTTGAAGAGGTTCATCAGTCAAGTAAGTCAATAAACTAATTCCATCAGTGACTCTTAAAAACATTGTAAAATACATGCCTCCAAATTTTCTGCTCAGTACTTGTTGATCTTGAATGGCCTACTCTCCCCTCCAAGTGATCTCAGGAGACTAGGCCGTGATGAAGATGTACTGAGGGGACACTGAAAATTTGAAGGTACGTGTTTTATGTGTTTTCAAGATTCTTGTAGAATTATTCTATTGAACCAACTAGTTTTTCCAATGTCTCACCTTCTGCAAATTCTTCTTGAGCAGCAGCTTCTCCTTCCTACAGAGAATATAAAAAAATGAGTTATCAAATTGTATAGTTAAGATTAAGTTAAAATTAAAGTTTAAGTTTCAGTCCTTCCTGCACCAAATGGTACATGGGGCAGCGCTCACCTTTGGCCACACAGCCTTGTGCAATAGCTACAGCTAGTTCAGTGGCAGTGATTTGTGTGTTCAAGTACCATTCTCATCATCAATAAAGTCAAAGTCAAATGTGCTAAGCAGAGAAAGCAGTATGTACCATCTTTAAAAGTCTTTTTTTGACCTGGCTGTGGATCAAACTCACGACCTACATTGTATCAACAGCAAAGCAAACACTCTACCCAATGGGCCATTGTTAAAGTATGACTTAAAAAAATATGACCTGCTATGGAGTAAGAAAAGTTTCACTCACTGCTTTAGCTTTCTCCTCTTCTGCCTGAGTCATTTCTACAACCATGTAGTCCTCTGGCCTGGTGGAAGATGTAAACAATTTGATGTAAGATCTCATTCATGTATTATCTGAGTGGGTACCAGTTCCAGATGTTCCTTTTTTTTGGACTTGAACCCAAACGTTTTTACAAGTCCAGAACCGGTCTGGCACAACAATACACAGCAGTATATATTAAGTTATACCCAGGGCTCGAAATACTACAATACTAAAATATTACAAATTCTACCTGCACCACTCTGAAATACTTTTTTCTGCATACCTGCACTGGTGCAGGTAACATTGAATATTACTTGCACAAGACAAATTTTACCTGCACCACTTTTTTGGAATTTAGGAAGTATTGATCATACTAAAATTGTTCAGGAACCATTGCTATTTTTTTTTCTTTTATACTTTATAGGTAGTAACATTCAATGCAGCTAATAACATTCCATATACACTTACATCATAAGACATGTATGTATAAAACCCAGTACATGGACCAGTGCAGGTTAGGTGCAGGTAGACACCAGAAATACCTGCACAGCTCCAATTTCACCTGCACTAACCTGCATATGCAGGTGGTATTTCAAGCCCTGATAAAACAGACAAACAAACAAACAAACAAAGAAGCGAACCCACTTGATGATCTCGCCGTAGTCGTCCCACTTGACCCTCTCCTCGGGTGCGGGGAACATGGGGTACGCTTTCTTGGCCTGCTTGAAGAACCCGCCCTTCCTGCCACCCTCCGCCTGCATCATTAGATCATGCTTCGCCACGCCCTTCACCCCGCCCGGGAAGCTGGACCCCTCCACCTCCATCTCATCCTCACTTTCACTGGTGTCCGACTCATCTCTGGGAAAAAAGGGAAAGTGATTCTAAAAAACATGTGAAAGTGAGATCTCCATCTCTCAGGTGGTAAGACAGGGAATGTAGGTGAGAAGGAAAGTGATCTTTAACCAGTGAGAGTAACCCCTCCATCTCTATCTCTTCCTCAGTTTCACTCATCTCTGGGATAAAGAAGTAGACAAAGGTGAGAAGAAAATGAAAGTGAATGTAACCTCTACACCTCCATCTCATCCTCACTTTCACTGGTGTCCAACTAATCTCTGGGTCAACATAGGTGAAAAGGTGATCTTGAGACAAGGAAAGGGTAATTGAACCCTCCACCACCCTCTCACTCTTACTGTTGTCTGATTTACTTCTGGGATCACAGGTGGCAAGAAAGTTTTTCTTTGCTTCTCTGGCATAACTGGTAAACCACCTTTAGGAGTAACACACCGGTTTTGTACAGTAAGGTACAAGCTGTGTAAGACCAGACTGTAGGTTTGATCCATGAAAACGGAAGTACCTTTCCCACGGGCACAACATTGGAGCCTGTTAGGGATTCAAACACATGACCTTTAGATTTCAGTAAACATCCTTGCCACTTTGAAAAGTGAAGGTGATCTGGAACAAGTGAAAAAGACGCATCCGTTTCATTCTCAGTGGTGTCTGACACATCACTGAGAAGATGCATCACTTAGCTGACCGAACAGCACATAGAGTACTGCATGCAAAACTTACCCCTTTGCCTTTGATTCTCTTCTCTTTTTCTCTTCCTTTTCTTTCTTCTCTTCCTGCAGGTACTCTTCCAGCTCGGGTCCCTCAAGCCGAACTCTTTTTCTCGCCTAGAAGAGAAAAGGTTGAAGTACTTCATAAAAATCACTTTGAAAAAGCAGAGATAAACTTTCCTTCTTTCGTTTGATTCTACTTTATTTTACAAAAGTTCACACCTTTAAGACTTACTCATAATGCAGTGATTATGCATCTACTAACAGCAATGGCCCTACAATAAAGTCACATTTTCAAGGCCTTCCATTTAGACTATACTCCTGATCAACTAAGGTTGGCGCTGGTTCAGTCGTTGTCTGGAATCAGTCCTATTCTATCTCCAGTTTGCTACTTCTATCACATCCAAGCAGAATATGAATTTCCCGACTTTGAATTTTCAAAATCTATATTCGGCTTTTTAAGTCTAGTAAGGCAACCTCATGACTAACTCCCAACCATGGTCAGGAGAAGGTTGAGAGACCATGGTCGGCTATGTGTGACAGGGGCTTAACTCCTAACCATGGTCTGGAGAAGGTTGGGAGGCCATGGTAGGCTATGTGTGACAGGGGCTTTACTCCCAACCATGGTCTGGAGAAGGTTGGGAGGCCATGGTAGGCTATGTGTGACAGGGGCTTAACTCTCAACCATGGTCAGGAGAAGGTTGAGAGACCATGGTCGGCTATGTGTGACAGGGGCTTAACTCTCAACCATGGTCAGGAGAAGGTTGGGAGGCCATGGTCGGCTATGTGTGACAGGGGCTTTAGCGAGCCAAGATCTACCTTTACAGTTGTCAGAAGTAAGACTGGACTGCTCACCTGTAAGGTGTAGTGAGCTAAGATCTACCTGTACAGTTGTCGGAAGTAAGACTGAACTGCTCACCTGTAAGGTGAATGTCTTCATCTTGGGGTTGTCGATCAGCATCCTCCCCAGGGTGCCGGGGCCGGGCCGCGACGTCAGCACCACAGTGTTCTTTTGGTTCTGACACCACTGCACGAACAGCTCCCGTGAGAACCCTGACTCCAGATCGGGCACGGATGCAAGAACAACCTACACACAAGAAAATTGACAACATCACTGTAGTGTAAGTTCTGTCTACAGTCAGTACCGTGTTCTTTAGCTGGTTCTGACACCACTGCACGAACAACTCCCGCGAAAACCTGGACTCCAAATCGGGCACTGATGCAAGAACAACCTGAACACGACAAGAAAACAGACAACATAACTGTAGTGTAAGTTCTGTCTACAGGCAGTACCACCGTGATCTTTAGCTGGTTCTGACACCACTGCACGAACAACTCCCGCGAAAACCCGGACTCCAGGTCGGGCACGGATGCGAGAACAACCTACACACAAGAAAACAGACAGCATAAGCGTAACTTGTAAGTTCTGTCTACAGTCAGCACCAGTGCTCTTCAGCAGGTTCTGACACCACTGCACGAACAGCTCCCGCGAGAACCCAGATTCCAGGTCGGGCACTGACGCTAGAACAACCTACACACGACAAGAAAACAGACAACATAAGTGTAGTGTAACTTCTGTCTACAGTCAGTCCCAGTGTTCTTCTGGTTCTGACACCACTGCACGAACAGCTCCCGCGAGAACCCGGATTCCAGATCGGGCACGGATGCAAGAACAACCTACACACAAAGAAACAGACAACATAAGCGTAACTTGTGAGTTCTGTCTACAGGCAGTACCACGGTGTTCCTCTGGTTCTGACACCACTGCACGAACAGCTCCCGCGAGAACCCGGACTCCAGGTCGGGCACTGACGCTAGAACAACCTGAACACAACAAGAAAACAGACAACATAAGTGTAGTGTAACTTCTGTCTACAGGCAGTACCACAGTGTTCTTCAGCAGGTTCTGACACCACTGACACTGTACGAACAGCTCCCGTGAGAACCCGGACTCAAGATCAGGCACTGATGCGAGAACAACCTAAACACGACAAGAAAACAGACAACATAGTGTAGTGTACATCTCATGTACTACATTGTGAAGTATTTATGTGTTCTGCCAGTTCATTCTTGTGACACTGATGAAAAGTGATGGATGTTGTTGGGGCTAGGGGGCCTTGGTCCAAGATGGCGGCTTCCTTTGGAGTTTCCATGATTGTGGTTGGAATCTATCCTAATCCTCAACATGGATAGCCTTTGGAAGCCGAAAAACTACCACAGCACATAGAGTAGACAGGGTTTACAGTGATTTTCAGTTTATTTTTGGTTCCTGTCGACTAGATAGTGACAAATTTTCAATCATCCGGAATAAGGCATGGGCTGCCCTCCCACCCTTTGCATCTGAGTTCTCGGACATAATTTTTTTTTCCTTCGTTACTCGGCGCTGGAAGTTTCCTCCACCCCGGACATCAAGCCACCCCTGCTACTGTCTGCCGAGGAGTAAACCTCGTTAATAAATCCTGCTTTATTTCACGGGAAGTGGAGGTTCAAGCGGCATTCATCGACAGACTGGTGATAAAATGGCGCTGGACCTGTGACTACGCAGAGGATTGGACCTGCTCGGCGACGGTAGTTCCTATGACAACCATCAACAAACTGAAGGTTTTTCACGCACCGAACATATCGTTCTTGAACTGGTACAACAATGGGTAGGCACACCTGCCCCAGTTAGAGGGGAACTGTGAAAAAATGACAGGAGGAGTTGCGACCCCTGCATTACAACTCGCAATAGAAAGAGTCAAAACATGACTAGCTTTCCCAACCTCGAAAATTCGTCATGCGGTATTGTAAAGGAAAGACTGCTCAGATGCAAGAAAACCTTGCTAGTATCAACTTTTAACACTAGAACCCTGAACTCAGCTTCCAAATTGGGTGAAACTGCTGCATTGGCAAACGAGTATAGCATTGATATTGTGTGTATACAGGAGCACAGATTATGTCATGATGATGTTATTATTCAGCACAAGGATATGGGTAATGGCTGGAAATTACTCATAAGTTCTGCAGAAAAAGGGTCAAATAATGCAACAATTAGAGGTGTTGGCTTATTACTTAGCCCGAAAGCTTATAAATGTTTAAACTCTGTTGAAAGCATTAGCCCTAGGATTATTGTTGCCAATTTTGAAGGAAATCCAGCCACTACCGTGATATCATGTTATAGCCCCACTAATGCGACAGATGAAGAAGAGGTCAGAGAGTTTTACTCGGCTCTTGCTGACACAGTAAAAGAAATTCCTAAACATAATGTTTGCATTGTGGGAGGGGACATGAATGCAAAGATAGGTCAACCAGATTCTAAAGGATCTAGTTATCATAGCGAAACTAATAGAAATGGCAAATACCTCCTAGAATTCATAAATGAATGCAACATGTTAAACCTCAGCATTAACTACACCAAGAAAAAAGGGAAACTTTGGAGTTTTTCCTACCCCAACGGTGAGCGTGCCCAGATTGACTACCTTCTGATTAACAAAAAATGGAGGAACAGTGCACTTAACTGCGAAGCATATAATAGCTTTTCAAATATTAAATCTGACCATAGGATAGTAACAGCTAAATTCAGACTGAGTTTGAGAGCACCTAAACGACAATCTGAAAGGGGCACAAGATACGACTGGGGTAAACTACTAAATGACGCTGAAGTTAATGTAGCATATACAAATGAAGCCAAGAGGAATTTTGTTGAGCTTAACGACCTTGATGAGACCAAAAATGCTAACTCAATCTATGCAAATGTCATAAGAGCACACGAAGAAGCAGCAGATTTACATGTCCCAATTAAGCCAAAAGTAAGGAAGCGTGTGCCCTGGGCTTATGATAAGAACATTTTGGATAAACGGGAAGCTCTAAGGAAGGCAACTGTAGAACAAAAGAGTGAAGTCGAGATAAACAAAATGAAGGATGAGCTTGACAAAGCATATGAGCAGGAACTTGAATCTTACATAAAGCAAAAGACTACAGTGATCCAAAGTGCCCATGAAGAACATAGAGGAGCACTGGCATGGGCCACTGTAAATGAAATAACCTCGAGAAAGAAAACCAAACAAGGGATGTTAAAGGCAAAAAGCCAACAAGAGAGAGTTAATCTATGGCATGATCATTTTTCCAAACTTCTCGGTCAACCTCCCAACATTGTAAATATACCTGTTGTACCAGTTATTGATTACATATTACCAATCAACACAAGTGACTTCACTAGGGAGGAACTTATGGACTGTATCAAGACTTTTAACAATGGTAAAACCCCTGGTCTTGACAATATACCAATAGAAGTCTGGAAGACTGAAGCCCTGATTGACCCTCTACTCGAAATTTGCAATAGAACATTTCATCAGGATAGAGCAGATGTCTGGGTAAGTAGTGGAATACTTCCACTACCAAAAAAGGGTGATCTTGGCTATACAACAAACTATAGGGGAATTAGTTTGTCAGCTACAGCAGCTAAAATCTACAACAAAATGCTTTTGCTGAGGATCAGACCTCATGTGGAACCACTACTTAGAGACAACCAAAATGGCTTTAGGCCTGGTAGGTCAACCTTATCCCAAATACTAGTATTGAGAAGGCTTATTGAAGGTATTGAGGATCAAAATCTGAAAGCAGTTATAACATTTATCGACTTCAGTAAAGCTTTCGATTCCATTCACCGTCAGAAGCTAATGGAAATTTTGAGAGGGTATGGTATACCAGACATAATCGTTGAGGCTATAAATATTCTTTATGTAGATACAAAAGCTAAAGTGCTCTCACCAGACGGTGAAACAGAGTTTTTCCAAATAACCGCTGGTGTCCTACAAGGTGATACCTTAGCTCCCTTCCTTTTTATTGTGGCTCTGGATTATGCAATGAGACAGGCCACAGAGCAACCTGAGCTCACGGGTTTTGTACTTAAACCAAGAAAGAGCAGTAGACACCCAGCTGAGTTACTAACTGACACAGACTTTGCAGATGATATAGCCCTTACTTCGAACATAGTACTAGAAGCACAGTCATTGTTGCACAAGGTTGAAAATGCCTCCAAAATTGTTGGCCTACATGCCAACGATACAAAAACTGAGTATATGGTGTTCAATCAACCTGAAGGAACCCTGATCTCAACAAAAGGTCAGGCACTTGCCTGTGTGAAAGACTTCAAGTACTTGGGTTCATGGATAAGAAACTCTAGTAAAGATGTGGATGTCAGAATTGCTCTAGCTTGGGGAGCCATGAGTAAAATGTCAGTTATATGGAAAACCGATTTAAGTCCAACAACTAAAATCAGTTTCTTTAGAGCAGCAGTAGAGTCAATTCTCCTCTATGGGTCAGAATGTTGGACTCTGACAAAAGCCCTAAAGAGAAGACTCAACGGCACATATACGAGAATGCTGAGAACTGTCCTAAAGATCTCATGGAGGGAAAAAATTAAAAACAAAGTCCTTTACAAGGATATACCGCCGATAGCCGAAACTATTCGGCAAAGGAGACTGCGTTTTGCAGGACACTGCTGGAGGAAAAAGGATGAAGTAGTGCACAAACTGTTACTGTGGAATCCGAACCACGGAAACAGGGGCAGGGGAAGACCGCGTAAGTCATACACTAAGCAGCTTGCTGAAGACACCGGTCTGGACCTGCAACAACTTCCCGCAGCGATGGATGACAAAGAGGGGTGGAGGAAACTGGTTATGTGGAGACTCCGAGCGAGCTCGCCGGAGTAAGTAAGTAAGTAGTAAGTTGCTCAAAATGGCTTGGATTTGTCTTTAGATGAGACCTCAATTTCTCACCTTGGGATCAGGAACTTTGTGCAGCTCGCTCAGACTGTGACACAGCTTCAGGTGTTTGAACTGGAACGGGTTGTTCCTGTTGTCCTCAAACACACGCATGATCTTATCACTCATCCACTCCACCTGCAGGGCAAAAACATCCATATCATCAAGAGATCAAGCTTTTTAACAACACTTGCAGCTACATGTGTACAGGTTAGGTGTGAGGGGTGAAGTCTGCTGCTGCACAGTGTTACGCTGAAGGGCAGTTTTATCCGTTATGTAGAAACAGAAGCTGGTGTGTTACACCAAAACGGCAGTTATACCAGCTATATAGACATAGAGGCAGAATATTGTACGTCAGCTATTGATAATTATTCTGTCCTGGTCAAATTACATTGTTCTTGCCTTTGTCATGATCAGCAGGGCTAGCCCTTTGTAATAGCCACAGGCTTGTTGGGCAGCCCTGGCTGTGTGCGCTGAATAGCCAAACCAGTAACTAAATAAAATAGATGTAGATGTTGGTGTGGCACATGATACATAGTACATTGAAGGTCGACTATACCGGCTATACAGGTACAGAAGCTGGTGTGTTACACTGAAGCAGAAGGGCTGTTATACTAGCTACATGTTTGATACAGACACCATTCACTAAGACAGACCGCAGAGCACAGATAATGATAATGATGCTGTGTTTACTTCCAGTCCTGCCATCTTGTTTATCATTCTAACTAATCCCTCACCTGTGACTTTGCAAACTCGACCACGTTGTAGGCTACGTTGTTCAGCAGACACAAGTTGTAGGCCTGCAGGCCGGTCTCTGCATTCTGCCAGTATTGCTCCTGTGGGACAAATATAGCAATTAGTTATATATACTAGCAAAAAAGTTGTGATGTTTCCTACCGGTAACCAATTGACAATTGAAACTTACAGTGTATTTAGTTCTTTTCTTTCCAAAGTTTTCTTAGTCCATTAAATTTCAAGACAAAATGTTTGAAAAAGTGAAGTAAGAGGCTTCTTCAGTAAGGTGAGAGTGCCTATTATGCTAGTGATAGTGCATTCCAGATTTACTACATCTTACTTTTCAAGCCAAGCACACCTGGTGACCCTTACAGTTTTTCATAAGTGTGTTGGGTTCTTTTACATGCAAAGGTTTGATAACTGAAGCTCAACCAAACAAGGGGCTGCAAGCTTTATGTCACCTTCAAAACTGCCAAATCTACATGGTACAATAAAGGCAACAATAGAGTTAATTCCAGTTGTGGCGGCCATGTTGGATTGCTGGGGTCATCCGGGGTCATGGCACCAGAACGAGACTGGGGGTGGTGCCAGCTGGGCATTCTACTATATAGGCTGTATTGCAGACATAAGTATGCCATTTTCGGGAGTGCATTTCACCCCTCTAAAGTTAATAAATGCACAATATATGCCTGTTATCTATAGAAAATATTGTTTTGGACATTTGAACTTAATTTTGGTGATATTTTTTATTAATTTTTCACATTTTTTTGACGGGTGACCTGAGAACAACTAATGTCAGTGTTTATATCCTCCATGTGCGCTGTGTATCGGTAACTGTGATTAAACCCTACAAAAACATGGAAATATCGGACTGACAGACCTTTGAGTAGAAATTTAGAAGACATTTGGCTGTTATTCTGATGATTTCTCGATGCCAAGAACCGTTAAATGCAAACTACACTCTATGGGAAAATCCTGCGGCACTCAATGGGGAAGGCAGTGTATGTACCGGGTGTGCTCCTTTACTTGTTTCCCAATTTATCTGACAGTGTTTTTATTGTTTTATTTTAGTTTAAACAACATACCCCGTAACAAAAATGTCCACATGTTGCATAACATTGTGGGATAAAATGTAGCAGATTGTTTACTGTTGTTTTTGCAATTTTTCAATGCCAAGGTGGAAAAAAAACATAACTTTGATTATAAGTGCCAGCGGAGGAGGGATTGTAGCCTGAGTGTCATCCTAGGTAGCTTATTGGGGCTCCCATACTCACCCCTCACAAACCAGAGGGGTGAGTATGGGAGCCTCGGTAACCAACTAGGATGACACTCAGGCTAGAGTCGGCCCTCACATTACTCTAAAAACGGGCTTCATGCCAGTTTCAGATCAGTGTGGGTGGAAATGTGACAGCGTTTTCACAGATGCTGCGAATATCTGTTCATAAAACTACGTATTACTAAGTTCTATCACCAATTTACCCCTGTAGCTCTTCTGCGTAGTTTGCAGAACGGATCTTGGCATCAATAAATCATCAGAACAACTGCCAAATGTCTTCTAAATTTCTACCCGCAAAGATGTCATCCCCATATTTTATGTGTTTGCAGGGTTTAATCCCAATAGTAAACCTACTATATCACAGTTACCAATACAAAGGACTCATGGATGAAATAAACACTGACACTAATTGTTCTCAGGTCACCCATTAAAAAATGTGAAAAATTGATAAAAAATATCACCAAAATCAAGTTCAAATGTCCAAAACAATATTTTCTATAGATAACAGTCAGGCATATATTGTGCAGTTGTTAACCTTAGAGGGGTGAAATGCACTCCCGAAGATGGCATACTTATGTCTGCAATACAGCCTATATAGTAGAATGCCCAGCTGGCACCACCTCCAGTCTCGTTCTGGTGCCATGACCCCGGATGACCCCGGAAATCCAACATGGCCGCCAAAACTGGAATTAACTCTATTACTGTAAAAACCACTCCCAGATGTATCCAGTGTACAGGTTCATACCATACATAATCAGGATAGGGTATTTTCCTGAGGAAACAGCATTGCATGCATGTAGCATATGGAACCAGAAAGTTAGGGGCACTGTTCGGGGTTTCAGACAGGCACTGAGAGCAAGTACTGGGCTAAAACTCTGGCAGCTTAAGGTATCTCGGTCGGCTAAATTGGCATTTTGACCTTCCACTGTTTTCTTATTAATAAATTAAGAAAGACTGGAGCC
>NC_049979.1:745000-748669 GCF_000003815.2 Branchiostoma floridae
GGTTACATCTCACCAAGTAGTCTTTATTCGGGATTCGAACATAAATCAAAAACTGAGGACAACTCCTGCTAAACCTGGTGGGTATGTAAGATTAACACTCACGGCAGCACTCCACCAAGGAGAATGATTTTGCCCCAACATGTGAGACGCTCGAGGGCTGGTAACTTATAAAGCAAGTAACAATAAATAGAGGCTTATACACAGACATCAGTATTGCGCAGCACTTCAATTGTGGCTTTTATCATTATGCAACGAAAAACGAAGTTTCATTACAATTTGGCCCCCAAAAAATCAGATTTAGAATTCTTTAATGCCCATCTATCCACATTCGTTACGGCTCCATTCTTTCTTAATTCATTAATAAGAAAACAGTGGAAGGTCAAAATGCCAATTTAGCCAACCGAGATACCTTAAGGGTTAACTTCTGACTCATGTACTGGCTAAAACGCTGGCAGCTTAATTTAATGGTTAATTTCTGACTCACCAGAAGTTGTGACAGCTCCAGCACTCTGCCTGCCGTATCGATGGACACCAACACGTTCCCATCGTCTCGTACAGTGTTGAATATCTCCGCTGGAAATGAAAACCAGAACACCCCGTTTAGAATTCATCACACCACACATGCAAAAGAAAAATCCTGCTGCTTTCTATGACAGATGGTTTGCATAAATTGATACAAAAATGCTCCTTGCTGAGAAAACAAACAGACAACAAACTATAACTATGAAACTAACACAACCTGTTCACATCACAGCCTATATGATTGTACTGAAGAGACACTGAATCCTCATCACTCAAATTATCATGGAAGCTCATTTGTATTGTAAGAAATCATAGTGCAATGCTACTCTTTCTTCTAACACAAAAGTACACACAGATCAAATTTTCAAGGACCACTGTTGCCTTCTTCAGGATCAATTCGGCATTGATCCTGAAACATTGTACTATGAATCACCTATGAATCCTCAATCCTCACAATTGATGATGGACAACTGTTTGGTTGGATCACGGTAAGGAAGAAACTTACTGAGGAGCTGCTCATCCCTGAGTTTCCTCCTGAGCTGGACATAGTTAAGGTAAGACTTACTGAGGAGCTGCTCGTCCCTGAGTTTCCTCCTGAGTTGGACATAGTTAAGGTAAGACTTACTGAGGAGCTGCTCATCCCTGAGTTTACATAGTTAAGGTAAGACTTACTGAGGAGCTGCTCATCCCTGAGTTTCCTCCTGAGCTGGACATAGTTAAGGCCTGAGTTTCCTCCTGAGCTGGACATAGTTAAGGTAAGACTTTCTGAGGAGCTGGTCATAGTTAAGGTAAGACTTACTGAGGAGCTGCTCGTCCCTGAGCTGGACATAGTTAAGGTAAGACTTACTGAGGAGCTGCTCATCCCTGAGTTTCCTCCTGAGCTGGACATAGTTAAGGTAAGACTTACTGAGGAGCTGCTCATCCCTGAGCTGGACATAGTTAAGGTAAGACTTACTGAGGAGCTGGACATAGTTAAGGTAAGACTTACTCAGAAGCTGCTCATCCCTGAGTTTCCTCCTGAGCTGGACATAGTTAAGGTAAGACTTACTGAGGAGCTGCTCGTCCCTGAGCTGGACATAGTTAAGGTAAGACTTACTGAGGAGCTGCTCATCCCTGAGCTGGACATAGTTAAGGTAAGACTTACTGAGGAGCTGCTCGTCCCTGAGTTTCCTCCTGAGTTGGACATAGTTAAGGTAAGACTTACTGAGGAGCTGCTCATCCCTGAGTTTCCTCCTGAGCTGGACATAGTTAAGGTAAGACTTACTGAGGAGCTGCTCATCCCTGAGTTTCCTCCTGAGTTGGACATAGTTAAGGTAAGACTTACTGAGGAGCTGGACATAGTTAAGGTAAGACTTACTGAGGAGCTGCTCATCCCTGAGTTTCCTCCTGAGCTGGACATAGTTAAGGTAAGACTTACTGAGGAGCTGGACATAGTTAAGGTAAGACTTACTGAGGAGCTGGACATAGTTAAGGTAAGACTTACTGAGGAGCTGCTCATCCCTGAGTTTCCTCCTGAGTTGGACATAGTTAAGGTAAGACTTACTGAGGAGCTGGACATAGTTAAGGTAAGACTTACTGAGGAGCTGCTCATCCCTGAGTTTCCTCCTGAGCTGGACATAGTTAAGGTAAGACTTACTGAGGAGCTGGACATAGTTAAGGTAAGACTTACTGAGGAGCTGGACATAGTTAAGGTAAGACTTACTGAGGAGCTGCTCATCCCTGAGTTTCCTCCTGAGCTGGACATAGTTAAGGTAAGACTTACTGAGGAGCTGGACATAGTTAAGGTAAGACTTACTGAGGAGCTGGACATAGTTAAGGTAAGACTTACTGAGGAGCTGCTCATCCCTGAGCTGGACATAGTTAAGGTAAGACTTACTGAGGAGCTGCTCATCCCTGAGCTGGACATAGTTAAGGTAAGACTTACTGAGGAGCTGCTCATCCCTGAGTTTCCTCCTGAGCTGGACATAGTTAAGGTAAGACTTACTGAGGAGCTGCTCGTCCCTGAGCTGGACATAGTTAAGGTAAGACTTACTGAGGAGCTGCTCATCCCTGAGCTGGACATAGTTAAGGTAAGACTTACTGAGGAGCTGCTCATCCCTGAGCTGGACATAGTTAAGGTAAGACTTACTGAGGAGCTGCTCATCCCTGAGTTTCCTCCTGAGCTGGACATAGTTAAGGTAAGACTTACTGAGGAGCTGCTCGTCCCTGAGCTGACATTAGTTAAGGTAAGACTTACTGAGGAGCTGCTCATCCCTGAGTTTCCTCCTGAGCTGGACATAGTTAAGGTAAGACTTACTGAGGAGCTGCTCATCCCTGAGTTTCCTCCTGAGTTGGACATAGTTAAGGTAAGACTTACTGAGGAGCTGCTCATCCCTGAGCTGGACATAGTTAAGGTAAGACTTACTGAGGAGCTGCTCATCCCTGAGTTTCCTCCTGAGCTGGACATAGTTAAGGTAAGACTTACTGAGGAGCTGCTCATCCCTGAGTTTCCTCCTGAGTTGGACATAGTTAAGGTAAGACTTACTGAGGAGCTGCTCATCCCTGAGTTTCCTCCTGAGTTGGACATAGTTAAGGTAAGACTTACTGAGGAGCTGCTCATCCCTGAGTTTCCTCCTGAGCTGGACATAGTTAAGGTAAGACTTACTGAGGAGCTGCTCATCCCTGAGTTTCCTCCTGAGTTGGACATAGTTAAGGTAAGACTTACTGAGGAGCTGCTCATCCCTGAGCTGGACATAGTTAAGGTAAGACTTACTGAGGAGCTGCTCATCCCTGAGTTTCCTCCTGAGCTGGACATAGTTAAGGTAAGACTTACTGAGGAGCTGCTCATCCCTGAGTTTCCTCCTGAGCTGGACATAGTTAAGGTAAGACTTACTGAGGAGCTGCTCGTCCCTGAGCTGGACATAGTTAAGGTAAGACTTACTGAGGAGCTGCTCATCCCTGAGCTGGACATAGTTAAGGTAAGACTTACTGAGGAGCTGCTCATCCCTGAGTTTCCCCCTGAGCTGGACATAGTTAAGGTAAGACTTACTGAGGAGCTGCTCATCCCTGAGTTTCCCCCTGAGCTGGACATAGTTAAGGTAAGACTTACTGAGGAGCTGCTCATCCCTGAGTTTCCTCCTGAGCTGGACATAGTTAAGGTAAGACTGT
>NC_049979.1:748769-749636 GCF_000003815.2 Branchiostoma floridae
AATTAATTCTTAATAACTACAGATCGTTAGTAGATATCAGTTTGCGCAACACTACGTTTGTAGCTTTCATCATTATGCAACGAAAAACGAAGTTTCATTACAATTTGGCCCCCAAAAAATCAGATTTAGAATTCTTTAATGCCCATCTATCCACATTCGTTACGGCTCCATTCTTTCTTAATTCATTAATAAGAAAACAGTGGAAGGTCAAAATGCCAATTTAGCCAACCGAGATACCTTAAGGGTTAACTTCTGACTCATGTACTGGCTAAAACGCTGGCAGCTTAATTTAATGGTTAATTTCTGACTCACCAGAAGTTGTGACAGCTCCAGCACTCTGCCTGCCGTATCGATGGACACCAACACGTTCCCATCGTCTCGTACAGTGTTGAATATCTCCGCTGGAAATGAAAACCAGAACACCCCGTTTAGAATTCATCACACCACACATGCAAAAGAAAAATCCTGCTGCTTTCTATGACAGATGGTTTGCATAAATTGATACAAAAATGCTCCTTGCTGAGAAAACAAACAGACAACAAACTATAACTATGAAACTAACACAACCTGTTCACATCACAGCCTATATGATTGTACTGAAGAGACACTGAATCCTCATCACTCAAATTATCATGGAAGCTCATTTGTATTGTAAGAAATCATAGTGCAATGCTACTCTTTCTTCTAACCCAAAAGTACACACAGATCAAATTTTCAAGGACCACTGTTGCCTTCTTCAGGATCAATTCGGCATTGATCCTGAAACATTGTACTATGAATCACCTATGAATCCTCAATCCTCACAATTGATGATGGACAACTGTTTGGTTGGATCACGGTTAAGGAGAAACTTACTGAGGAGCTGCT
>NC_049979.1:752594-756665 GCF_000003815.2 Branchiostoma floridae
GCATCAAATCTGGTGGGCATACCCTGGGGAATGGATAACCCACGTTAACACTACACACCCACGCTACACACCCACACTTCCCCACCATTTAGGGCAGTGCACCCAGGTGTAGGGGGTCTGGGTGGGAGATCAGCACAGCATACATGTAAATCTGGTGGGCATACCTGGGGATAAATAACCCACGTTAACTCTACAGACCCACGCTACACACCCACGCTACACACCCACCCTTCCCCACCATGTTGGAATCAATTGTTGTAGTCCTGAGATTTTTAGAGTTTCTCAACAAACTTCAGGAACAATTTGAGCAAAGTACTGAACGTGTTCTAGAGCTTTCCTTGGTTTTTCGAAAAGCCATGGTGGGAAGTGCTTATATTTCAAGACTTCCTCACAGCACAACAAGGTCATATCCATGTGTTGTGAATACTGCTGTGCAGTGTAATAGGGTAGGTTCAACTCACAGGGCTCGAAATACCACCTGCATATGCAGGTAAGTGCAGGTAAAATTGGAGCTGTGCAGGTATTTCTGTTGTCTACTTGCACCTAACCTGCACTGGTCCATGTACTGGGCACAGGTTAGTGCAGGTAAAATTGGAGCTGTGCAGGTATTTCTGGTGTCTACCTGCACCTAACCTGCACTGGTCCATATACTGGGCATATGCAGGTTAGTGCAGGTAAAATTGGAGCTGTGCAGGTATTTCTGGTGTCTACCTGCACCTAACCTGCACTGGTCCATGTACTGGATACATGCAGGTCAGTGCAGGTAAAATTGGAGCTGTGCAGGTATTTCTGGTGTCTACTTGCACCTAACCTGCACTGGTCCATGTACTGAGTTTATACATAAATGTCCTATAATGTAGCTGTATATACAAATGTAGATTGTCATTAGCTGCATTGACTGTTACTACTTATAAAGTAACGGGAGGGGTCCAATGTCCGGTAACTGTTCTAAGTGAATGCGCATGGCTTTTGTCCTTGTCAATTTTACCTTGAACCCATCAAAAACAAACTTACATCTTCTAACAGCTATATAACTATGGCTTAAGCTGTACAGACATATATTTCATCTAACGGTAGCGTTCCGCACTGTGGTTTGGCCACACACAAAACTTACGGAAGGTTTTTGGCTCGCGTTCCAGTGGAACGTTCCAGCACAAAAAGGGGGTCCAAACTCCGGTAATGTAACTAAGAAGTCATTTCTGGCTACGTTTGATTATCCCATGTGCGCAAAATAACACAAAACATTACTACACTGTTCCGAAATTTACATACATGGTCCATTTGTTTCATTACGCCGATACACTCACGATAGCTGCGATCAAAATAAAGTCATGAAAAACATCGTCCTGTGGGCCTGCGGCAGATCTGTTCTTATGTTCCAATAACCTTGCCTTTGGGTCGATCTCTTTCGGGCCTGCTACAGCTATAACAAAGTGAGTAACTATGATGAGTGGACTACAGTTTGTAAAATTCCATGCAAACTGCTGACCCGGCGGAAACTGTAAGGTGATAACACGGGTCATCGGCCTATACCAAGAGCAAACAGCACTGCGATGGGGGTGGTACGGTTGCCACTATTGTCTCAGCCATGGCTCAGATGTTTGTTGCAGGAATAAATAAATGTTATGTGTCTTAGGTACGCAATGTAGGAAGAATCATTTAGCTTTAGTTACTGACAACCTTTAATCGCTTTCAAACGTTTGTTGTATCCCGCGTGCTACACCTGCACCGAGACGATTGGTATCGTCAAGGCATGTTTACAAGTGGCTCGGGACATTTACATTTTTTTAAAAAGGGGACTAGAGTAAGAGTAATTCATTCGTTGATGTTGCATATTGTTTCAACTCCTGACGGTGCATAAAAACTTAATAATATATGACATTTCAAAAATTAAAGAGATAAACTAAGGTGAGTAAATGAATAAAAAAGGGGTAGATAAATAGTAGTTCGTGTGTACATATTGTCATCGTCCAGCCGACTAGTCATTTTCCCATCCTTGCGACTGACTATTTGACTGTGACAGAAACGTCAAGTGAGCACGTTTGTCAGGTCTGAAGATGAGGATGTCCCAGGTACGTAACGATCTTCTTGATCAACAACGACAGTTTGCAATTATGGTACTTGATGTTTTTATCTTCTAGCACGTAATATTGCTGACTGTCAAGAGACGGCTTTAGGAAATTTTGTTACTAGTTTTAGCATGACACACACGCCGCCACAATTATGGTCTGCCTTTTGTCTTTTCTTTTCTTTTTAGGCTAACGTCTGAAAAAACAGCCCTATAATGATATTTACCGAAGAAATAAAGCACTGAACACTCGCACTAGTGTGAGTCTACGGAAACAGTATATCTGACAGTCTGTTTATTTGACCTGCAGAATCTTACGCCTGAAACCTACCGTTACGCCCAAACGTCTCAGTATTTTGCTCGTAGTGGAAGAACATTAATACAAACTTTTGTTAACAGGTATATCTTAAACATTTTTCGATGTAATGAAATAGATAGCTAAACGATACGATAATAACAGTTTTCGCCGCACTGAGGGCACTGGTAGTGATAGGATGTAACGTTACACGTTTACGGTGAAAGGCGGAAACGGTTCCATGTATAGATCCGTGCACATACGAACATTGTGAACTTGTTCATCTTAAATTTCTATCATAGCTGAGATAAGAACTTGGAACTGTTACAGACCTTAATACAGAAGATCAAAACTCCCTGTACTGAATTCTGACGACCTTGCAGAAGTTGCAGTCCTACTGAACAAGCGAATACGGTCTACAAACAGCCACAAAATCTTTAATCCAAAAATTGAAGTTTTCAATTCTGTATCCGATCATAGGCGTAAGAGGAACGCTATCAATCGTGTGGATTTAAGGGTACACTAGAATCTTTTTTACTCTGCTTCTTCATCTTCTTCCTGGCCCATTTCGTATTCTGCATACCACGACGGCGGCTTCACGGGACGGCTACGACTGGAACCTTCCTGTGGCCGAGTATAACAACAAACCATGAAAGTAAAACTGATTTGACGAAAAAAAAATTCATTTATAACTAAAACATAGACATCATTCATAACTAAGATCATAGTAAAGAGTACTATAGATATATGTAGTTATGCTCACAAGACCACGTATTCTATTGTGTCTGTATTCGCTACACTCTTATTACAATCCAAAATTCTGAATATAGCAAATGAACCAGAATACCTCCATCAATTGAGTCGGATTGTCCGAATATGATAAACATTATCGAACTGGGAAAAACATTTTGAAAGATTAGATATTGAATATGGAAAAAAACATGTGCCTGATACGTACTCTTACGTCTCGTGGCCTAGTAGGGCGCTGGTTTTCTTTCCCTTCTATGCGTTGTTTCTTCCTTGCCTCCGCAAGCTCCTGTCTCTTTCGTTTTCTCTCTTCCTTTTCTGCCAACTTCTTTACACTCTCGGCTTGTTTCTTTTCTTTCTGCAGCCTCTTTTCCAACTCTTTCTGCTCCTTCTCCTCGCGTTTCTTCTTCATCTCTTCTTTCCTTCGTTCTTTTTTTTTTTCCTTTTCTTTCTTTTCTTTCTCTTTCAACCGCATCTCTTCCATTACTTCAGAGTGCGTTAACACTCTACCAGTCAGTCGTCTGTTGAGATTGCAGCGTGATGACTTTTTTGCTGGTGGTATTGGGATGAGGATATCATGCAGTTCCGGTGGGATGAGAGTTTGAATCAACGGACTTTGCAGCGGGTTACAAACTGTACATGCCGCATTACATGTTGGGCAAGCAGTATTGGAAGCACTGGCAGGTGTTCTGTCCTGTTGAGAAGAAGAAGCGGCAGTTGGAGTCATCGCGGAAGGAGTCGCCGTGGTAGACGACGTGGCAGTTGGAGTTTCCGTGGTGGATGACGTGGCCGTGGCAGTTGGAGTTTCCGTGGTGGACGACGTGGCCGTGGCAGTTGGAGTTTCCGTGGTGGACGACGTGGCCGTGGCAGTTGGAGTTGCCGTGGTGGACGACGTGGCCGTGACAGTTGGAGTTCCGTGGTGGACGACGTGGCCGTGGCAGTTGGAGTTGCCGTGGTGGAC
>NC_049979.1:757132-763526 GCF_000003815.2 Branchiostoma floridae
TATACGTCGTTTGATTGCATCCTCTAGCACTCTAAGCGTGATATGACTGTAGTGCTGATCCAGGATAAGGATTACTGGCCTGTCGCTTGTGCAGTGCTTGAGGAAAGATAGCTTGAACCATCTCTCGAACAGCTCATCATCAATGAAACCTGAGTCGGAGTAAGCGTACAATGCGTTAGCAGGTCCGCCCTCAGTGTATTTCCCCCCCGGAAACGCTTTATTATATATGATCATGGGTGGCACTGTCTGCCCTGCCGCTGAGATGCACACAAGTGCCGACACATGGTCACGGCCACCGACTCGTCGTGACGGAGATCTCTTCCAGCCCTTGGGAACAATGACCTTGGACACTTTAGCCGACAAATCCATGCCAGTTTCGTCTGCATTGTAGATAACATGCGGTCTTTTGTCCTTGGCTTTTGCATCCGTCAGAATTTGCTCCAGTCGTTCGAAGTGTTCAAAGACTACGCCGGCTGTGGAAAAGGCCGCTCTTTCCTTGTCGAGTTGATCTGGTGACCTTAAGCTGAGGTCGGGATGGCGGCCTTTAAATCCCTTCCACCATCTCTTCCCGGGGCCGGAGTCCTTGAAGCGAGGTTCTTCTCCCCTTCCTTTGGCACGTTTCTTCTCCACTTCAAAAGCAAGGGCTTTGATCACCCTGACTGTAGGGGGAAACCCCTTCTCTGCCAGATACTTGGCATAGACCACGAGGGCCCCCTCCTCCTCTGGTGAGAGGATGGAGGGTCTGCCCATCCTTTCTTTCGATTTGCCCGTTACTCTGTCATGCAGTGTTGATTGAGGAATACCATATTCCTTTGCTGTATTATTGAGTGTGTTTTCGTCTGTCTCTTCCAATGCTTGTAGAGCTCTATCCATGTCTTCCTGGTTATATTTTTTCCTCCTTGACGCCATCTGACAATGAGACAAATGTCGTTTATGAACTGAGATTTCCCTTCCCAAATAATACACCATCAATCAGATATTAAAAAGAAAATGCACCTCTTTGTTTGTTTGTTTGTTTACTTGTTTGTTTACTTGTTTGCTCATGGCCAACACGACTTAAGTATTTCAACTTGTACTCAACAAATTACGATAATAACACGCGATTAATTCTTTAACCTTGTGGAGTTCGAATTAAATATGGGCATTCAATCGAACGAGAAGTCATGTATAGTGAGAATTTTTATGTTTTCGTTCCCGTATCACATGTTTCGTTGTCAAAATATAACTTATACAAACGGAAACGTCCAAGGAATAATCCAGAGATGTCAACTTACCGCGACGACATGCGGAAAAGCGCAAAACTGCACGTAACTTGAAGCTGTGTTGTGAGTTGTTGCGAACAGCTGCGAGTCGTCTTGTGTTACGTTCGAATGATCACATGACGAGAATCACGTGATTAGTCAAAATGGCGGATGCAGCGATGGAGTGGAAACAGTGGTCATCATTTTAGCTCCGATTATCCAAGGTAAAGACAAAGACAAGACTCGTCTGTGTTTTCAATGGAAAGTTTAATAAATAACCTTCATGTATGTGGTGACATATTATCACATGATGCATTGTACGAAGTATAATTCAACAGTTTCGAAGACCATGTTCTCAGCAAGTTCCCTCGTCAGCCTGTACGGAAGGCGTGAAACTTGTGCAATTTTTTCGATCTTTATCTACTGGGACTTACGAACTTCAACACATACTTCCGCTTTGCAGTTATTTACAACAAGGTTTAGTCCATAACTAGTTGTACTTATCATGCGCAGCTACCCATGCATGTCTCCGCAACAATGATTTTTAAAACGTTACCGGACATTGGACCTTACCGGACTTTGGACCCCCCCCGTTATAAAAGAAAAAATAGCAATGGTTCCTGAACTATTTTAGTATGATCTAAAATTCCTAAATTCGGAGTGGTGCAGGTAAAATTTGTCTGGTGCAGGTAATTTTCAATGTTACCTCCACCAGTACAGGTATGCAGAAAAAAGTATTTCGAGCCCTGAGTCATAAATTATGTAGAAACATGACCAAAAACAGTGACTCATTTTAAAAACTTACTTCTTCATGTTGTCCACATAGCTCATGGTGAACTTCTCGTCCCAGCCACAGTCCAACAGGAACCGAAACTCATCAAACTGCAGCAGGTAACACAGGGGGGTCTCATCATGCACTCCGCTCAGGGGGGTCAGCTTCAGGATGGACGTCATACTGGATACCTGGGGGGGGGGGGGGAATGTTACATACAGGTGAACTGGGGCAGGTAACACGGGGGGGGGGGGTCACATCGTGCACAGGGGGGTCAGCTACGGTTGGGATTAGAGTAGTTGGGGGATAAGAACAGAGAACAGCACCCTCCAAGCAGGGACTTAAGCGATCGTTTGTCGAAAAATGGGTACTGAATCAAGGTAACAAATCCCTCCCTTGCTTGGTAACGTTACCAGAGAACAGCTCCAAAAGGCACACACATGTGAAGTCAAGCAAAGAAAGTACTACTACTGCAGATAATCTAAGAGGTGGGCCACGGTGTTCAAACTGGTTTGCGAAGTGAGGAGAAAGCGACTTCTACGTGGTTACCTTCCCCGAAGATGTAGTAACTAATGGTGCTATACGGTGCGTGGTTTGCCGAAACCAAACTATCGACGGCGTATTCGCGGGAAAAGTGTGGGAGGGGGGCAGATATGCAACCGCTTCAAGAGAGAGAAAGGGTCATGATATGCATCTCTAGATATTTCAGATACCTTACGGAGTAACTTACCTTACCACAGGAGGTGTAACGCTGAAATACTTTCTCTAGATAAGCAGATGACGATGGTTTTCGTTCAACACACAAAAAACATCAACAGCAAGTCGCCATTTTTCTTTTCCTCACGCTGCTCATCCCATGGGATTGTGGGCAGGAAGGACACCTTGCGAGGGGTGTCGGTAAAGCAGTCACCGTCGTAGATACGGTAAATCTGAAATGTAGTTTTCTTTTCATCCCTCGGGGCAACTTCAAACAAAAACCTTCTTTCTCAGCCAGGATGATAATGATAGGATTGCACAACGTTACAGGCTAAATGTAACGTTATATGCAAAGAAAAGTGCATGTGCATTAATGGAAAAGTTTATGTGCATTAATGGAAGTAATAAGTTAAGGTTAAAGTTGCCCGTACATCAGTAACAGATGCGTAGGGGTGGCGCCCATCTCCATTTATGTAGCCCTTGGGCCACACATGTGCAAGCCACTACAGCAGGGGGCTGGTCCACTGGTAGGGATGTGTGTTTAACTTCCATACTCTTCCTCATTTATAGTGCTGAGTGCTAAGCAGAGAAAGCAGCATGTACCATTTTTAAAGTCTTTGTGCATATATTAATATTGTGCATATCTTGTCATTTTAATATCTTATATCTTAACATTATGCAGGGTTTCAGACAGGTATGTGTAGGAACTGTTTTCTTGTGTGAATGTAATAAACAATAAACAAATGTAATGTGCCAAATGTTTTTGTGGGGAAAGAAAAAAAAACACAAACACACAAGACTTGTTTCACGGTATATTACAGTCTAACCTAAGGTGTACACTAGTGCCACTTCAGAATTTTACAGACATTGCATCAAGCCCTTATCCTCTCATCATCAATGCTAAAATAGACCATCTAACTTTAGAGCAGTAAAATATTGCACAACATGACATTGTGCATGTTACACTTCAACTTCTAGGGCTCGTAGCATAAGTCAAATCATGTGTAACATTACCAGTAACCCTCATAATTCCACCAGGTGCTATAATGCAGAAAAAATCACTGATGCAACATTGGTACGTCTCTTTAAATCACTTTGAATTCAAGTATTTTTTTAAATGTGGCGGTATTCATGACGTCCAATGGAATTATGAGAGTTGATTTTACATGTACTGTAGTTCAAAAAAGCATTTATAGGCCACAGCAATACTCCACAGATATCGGCTTGACTTTATCCGTTTCAATATTTACAAGTCACTTTCTCTCCATAGCAAACAATGCATGAAAGACATACAGACTTAGATCTATCCTGTAAATATAGCTACTTTGTAGTTACACTTACATACTACTACACAAAAAAATAAAATGACTACAAAAGAAAATGAATTCACAAATAAACTACATATACATGTATATATGATATACAACCTATGTGTGCCATTTTGCACAAAAATTCTGAAATGTACAGACTGTGATAAAATGAAACCTGGCAATATTACTAATGCAGTGTGCCTTATGAAGGTATCACCTTACAATGTTATTACAATGTTCAATACAATGGAGTATTCTATACAGGTATCAAGTTACATTGTTTCAGGGCTTGCTTTTCATAATTGACTATTCCAACACAGAGGTGATGACCACATGCAATGGATGTCATCTGCAGAGATAACACTGTTTTACAATCAGGAAAGTTGTGATAACCCTGACAGTACTAGGTCTTAAAATAGTGCGTGTCGCCTGACATGGCCCTGTGACTGGTAACTGTACACCGTAGAATGGAGCCAAAGATACCTCACACATATCCTGGTCTGGTGACAGCCACGTGGTGGGTTTATGTAAGCAGTTCACTGACCTTAGCTCACCCAAGTTTTTCACCCAAATTTTTCACCTATGTAGCCTCCTTTGAAGACCTTCTCCTTTTATTTTGGATGGGAGCACTGATTCCCGATTTTCAACACAGGTTCTTAAATTGTGGATTGTTTTCATGGACATAGAACCTTCCCAATATTCAAAATTGCGAATCAGTGCTTACTCAAAAATGGTACTCCCTACGGTCTACAAAGGAGGCTACACTAGTGACTGTCACCAACCCCAACCCTGTCAATGTCTGTCACAATCTTGGCAAATGTATAAAACTACATATAACTCACTCAAACCTGCTTGTCATCAAGGTTTAAGACTTTGAGTAAATGTAAATGTCTGTCAACTCCTAACTTGTCATGAAATACAGCCCTTAGGCCATACCAATTTAATTTCTTGGTTCACGGATTCGCTCGCTCCTATTTTTTGGAAAAAAAAAATTACCACTCAGCAAATGTTCACCATTAATGAAACCATTAACCATTAATGAAACCATTCACCAACTTTCTGGTGTAACAAATTGGCCTTTATATTATAAGCTCCTTAAAGTGTGGGTACAGGTGCTGTTACTGTACAATAATAGTGTTTTTGTACTTTTTTCAAGCTGAAAACTTTTTTTCTTTATGTTATGGATTAGCCGTTACCTTTACCCCAACCATTTTACAATTTTCATTTTTATTTCGAACTCTCACTCCATATTTTTTATGAAAAAATCCGTGAACCAAGAAATTAAATTGGTGTGGCCTTATGGGGTTGAATAAGGACAGTCTTAATATATCTGTAATCTCACAGGAAAATACATGTACATCGTAATACGAGCTCGAGGGTTAAAAATAAAATACTGATGGCCACACTGCTGTAGTGAAAACAATTGTCATGAAATGATTCCTACGGATTAAAACACTCAACACTCAACTTTAAGTGATACAGTCTAGGACTAGAAACATCACACTGTTCACAGGCAACACATTTTCTTGCTAACTCTACTCAATTTCAACACTGCAGAATTTGAGGAGAAGGCAGAGACATTTCATATATGTATTGTATATACAGACAAAAATAAATCTACTACATGTTAAGGTACATGTAGGTACTTTCTTGCAAGCAGCATTCAGTCTCTTTCAAAACCTCTCATCATGATATGAATTACCAGGTACCATCTTTAACCAGAGAGAACAATTATAGCTACATGTAATACAGCACTATAATCTTCTTGAATGTACTTTTTGTGTATTCGGTACACTTTTACACAGAAGTGACACAGAAAGCTAAAAGTCAAATCTACAGAAACTATGTACATTCTAAAAAAAAGGAAGCACTCTCATTTACCCGTGCAAATTAGAAACCGAATAGCACAAAACTTCAAAATATGAAGAATTTGGATATATACATATAATGCAGCAAGAAGGGGACATACAGCGTTCCAAACAATATCATGATAGTAGTAGGTTGTCTAGGAAATATAACTGCCTTTGTTTCAGTGATGGTTCTAAGTTGTCTTGGAACTGGGCTATTACCATCATGAACATGAGGACTATAGATGAGGAAATACTGTCGAAACCTAGCAACTGCGGGGATTAATTGCTGGCAGGCTTTTAGCTAGGATTTTATAATAGGGAGTCCAAACTTATCGTTGAGCCCTGGTAAGTGACTATTGTAGGGGGGTCTGAGGGCATCCACCTTCCATGGTGGTGAGTTTTTTGATGATTTTTAAGTTAAAACAGTGCTATTTTTAAGGTATCCCAAAGAGGCCTTAAATCTCTGTTAATCGAATTTCCACATTAGTAAGACCGTTTACTCCCATATTGACCTGGGTAGCATTC
>NC_049979.1:765642-782078 GCF_000003815.2 Branchiostoma floridae
AAGTTGGTCTTACCTGATTCTCTTAGGCCACCAAAAGAGAGTAGGAGCATGCCCGGCTGTGCAGTGGAGCAAATGCTCCTGTCTGGAGTTAGTGGTTCACTTCAAATCACCAGGATGGAGTGAAGTGATTTATATCATTCACCCAGACGGGAGACCTGGCACAATAATGTATGTGTCAATTCTAAATTCCACTGCCTCAAAGTGTTTGGGAATAGCTCATGATTAATGGACTTCTTTATTATATAATGGGAGACCTGGTGCATTCCCCGTCTTGTATTCAGCTAGAAGAAAGGGTATGTCACCCCAACGGTGCTGTAATACACCGTATGACTCTACTACTTCTTTTTTGAGCTGGTATCACTATCAGCCCTACCTGTGACTTCTCCCTCTGCGGCTCCAGGGGTCCGTTAGTCATCATCTGCAGCTTGTAAACAACCATAAACAAACAAACAAACATACCTGTGACTTCTCCCTCTGCGGCTCCAGGGGTCCGTTAGTCATCATCTGCAGCTTGTACTCCTAAAAACAACCATAAACAAACAAACAAACAAACAAACAAACATACCTGTGACTTCTCCCTCTGCGGCTCCAGGGGCCCGTTAGTCATCATCTGCAGCTTGTACTCCTAAAAACAACCATAAACAAACAAACAAACAAACAAACAAACATACCTGTGACTTCTCCCTCTGTGGCTCCAGGGGTCCGTTAGTCATCATCTGCAGCTTGTACTCCTTCCTCAGATCCACCAGCATCTTCTTAATCTCCGGGGTGAACACCATCCTCCTCTGTGGCTCCAGGGGTCCGTTAGTCATCATCTGCAGCTTGTACTCCTTCCTCAGATCCACCAGCATCTTCTTAATCTCCGGGGTGAACACCATCCTCTTCAGCCGCTCCCGCTTCCAGGTGGCGTACATCCTGGCGGGAAGCCCGTTGTACTGCGTGATGCCCTGCGCGTTCAGGGTGCTCTCCCACAGCTGGGTTCTCCACTCGTCCACGGTCAACCTTACAGGGGCGGCAGGGTGGTTAGGGTTGTTGACTTATTGTTTGTTTGAACCTTTATTTATTCGTGAGAAGCTCAACTTGGCCAACAGGTAGCTTTTCATTGAGGTCATGAGGGAGGTGAGGTAAGGGTCAGATAAACTATAACAGAGATACAGATTACATGGAGTCCTAATAAATCTATCAACCTATATCACTACACATACATGGTTCAAAACATATAGTGGGGCAAGAGCTCTGTGTTATTTGTGTTATTTGTTTATTTTAATATTCATGAAGCTTTTCCACAGCAGTGGACGGTATAATGAAACAGTGAACGATATATTGAAACTTCCACCAAACACAATCATAGTTTTAAAAATATTCAATAGGTATTGATATCTAAAGTAATACTCTAGAAACTTAAGAATATAAAGGTTCTGGGTTCCGATCTGGGTTCCGATCCCTATCATGCCCGAATGTTGTGCCATATTTCCTCATTCAACTCAGGTAGAAATGAGTAACTACTGTAGCTTTGGTTTGGGATAACTTTCTGTGCAAAGCAGGTGCATTACACAACTTACAGTTTAAGACAGTTTTCCAGTAATGCAAAACAAACAAACAAACAAATAAACAAACAAACCTGCCGTCGGGGTCACACCCTTCGTTCCAGCCCAGGTCGACCCTGAACTTGGAGGTCATGGCAGCGGTGTCGTATCCCGGACATGCTTCCTCTATCACCTCCCTAACCTGCAGGTAGGGAAACGAAGACATTTGAAAATATGACAAAAGAATGCTGTGCCACTCAATCTCTAAGCAGATGTGGAAGCTGAATTTTTACGCTATCTTAGCTGCCCTTTTCTATGTCAATGTGTCAAAGTGAGCAGGTCTGACAAACAAAAGGGCAGCTAGGGAAATGTGACGATTTAGCCTCTGAAAAAATTACAATGTTTTTATGGTACGGTGCAGCATAGCATAGAGGGCCTCTACGATGTGATTTGTATCCCCTTCACTGTGATATGGGTCCCTTTTCTGTGTTTCAACCAGTGTAGGGGGCTTTCTATTGTTTTTTTTAACAATTTTTGCAAAGGAAAAAAACTATAGGCTTTCTTTCACTAACTTTGGTCATCAAATTGCAGGAAATAGTGTCTCTGAGGGTAACAAAGTTACAACTTGTGCAGACTGTAAAATTTTCAGTGTGCATACCTGCACCACTTCCCACCACAATGGCTCCTATGCTGTGAAGAATCATGGTAGGAACCTGTCTGATACTGATTATTGTACTGTAAATCTTGACATTTTTGCACGATTTTATGTTCAAGGTTTTTAGTGTCCCCTCCACTGCAAAATAATTACACCACGAAATCACAACATTCCTCCCTTTGAATAATGGTTTTATCCATTATATAACAAGCCGAAATGCACACACATTCAACCAAACATACAGTCACTGTCAGACAGACAATTATAGTACAGACACTCACAAACAGAAACATGCAGATGCATTGACTAGGTTCTTTACCATACATGCAAAAGTTTCACTTTCATGTGCCCTACAGCGTCAGACATGGTATACAGAATACAGAACATCCAGTATTGAACTTTACTGAAGTTTGATGCTAGTACAACCCGTTTGATTTGCTCAGCATTTATTTCTTTGCCCGTTGATGATAATATGAAAGTCATGTTTGGGCCGAGATCGTGAAACGATGCATTCATTAGTATTTTGACTTTTTACTACTAGTATTCTAAAATTGCTTTGAATGAATTAACTTTTTCCTTGTATGCAAATCATGTTACATATTATTTGTATAAGTCACCATTGTTAGACAATGACAACATCAGGCTCTTGTTGGAGTTGAATTTGATTGAAAAAAAAAAAGTGTAAAAATAGAATGTCTTCCTTTACTAGTTTTTTTAGCTTTACCGATAGTTAAAAATTACTACCAGTTTGAGACCAGACGTCACAGACCCAGAGAATTAGTGCAGGCACTATATTGGAAATCTTTAGACAAAAACAAATAGGATCTATTCTAAATGGGCAGGAGCTTTGATGGTTGCTGATTACTTGAGCAGACACACCCTGCTGGTAATTTATTTCTTCGCCTGTGGATGACAACAAGAAAGTAATTTGGGGCCAAGATGTGCATTCTTTAAATAGTATTTTCATTTTCTACTATTCTAAATTTGACTTTTTTCCTAATTGACTTTTTGTATATATGCAAATGTCATATGGTGAGCCACCATTGTTAGACAATGACGACATCAGCCTCTTATAAGTATTGAACTTGATTGGAAAAAAAGTGTAAAAACAGAAAGTCTTCCTTTACTAACGGTAGTTAAAAATTACTACCAGTTTGAGACAAGACGTCACAGACCCAGAGAAGAATTAGTGCAGGCACTGTGTTGGAAATCTTTAGACAAAAACAAATAGGATTTAAATGGGCAGGAGCTTTGATGGTTGCTGATTACATGAGCAGACACACCCTGCTGGTAAGCTGTTGTGTGACGTCAAAGGGCGATTATGAGACAAGTCACAGACTGGCATTGATTTTTGCTCTACGCCACAGACCTACACAAATGAAGTCGTACATGATCAATCTCAAATCAAGGACGATAACGTCCTTTCTCGTCAGATGTTTCTCAGTTCCCTGAGCACTGGTGGCCAATGGATACTGACTTTGCCCACAGACACTGTGTTTTACCATGGATACTGCCCATATTGGCAAATTAGATAAGTTGTCTTGGCTGCCAGGCACATGTACTTTTGTATGTACTGTCTTGGCCCATGGATATTGTCTTGGCCACTATATGCCACTTTTAAATTAGTATACATGTGTAAGGTTTAAGTCGATGATAAAAGGCCTGATTAACAGGGTCTGGTCAGAGTTGTGTTTTGTTTTTGATGACTAAAGCACACAACTTCCTATTGCTTACTAGAAGCAGCAGAAGGAAGTGACTAGTGAGTAATTTCCAAGAAATCAGGAAAAACGAAGGAGGAAGTCTAGGTCAATAAAAAAAAAAATTAAACATGATGAAAGAGATGACATATCAGTACAGAATATTGCAAATTAGGGATTACAATGGCCATGAAAATCTACCACGCATTTCCTGATGTATGAAAAATTGATGGGAAGCGTGTCCTTGAGTTGGCCATATAGTAATTTTGGGGACAAGGCCGCTGAGAAAAAAATACGTACCTCTGTCAGAAAAATAGAAAAGAAAAATTCAAACATATGACGAGGTAGTCCCTTTTTTGTTGTTGTTATTGTTGCTCTCGTCTAGGTAAGGTGTAAACTAAAACCTGCCAAAAGCACGTCGACGCCGATTGCAAATTATTGTTGTTGTCAGAGTGTCTACGTGTACTACGTGACTACGTGTGTTTTATATGCTTGTGGTCAGACCTGTCAAACGACCGGCGAACATGGCAAACTCCGACTAGAACCAGCACAGAAAAATACATGTAGCCAACAGGGACACCTAGAGGCAGATACTTACCAATTCGTAAGCCTCGTCGTCCGCTTCTTTGGTCGGTATCAACGTGTTGTCCAAGTCAAAAATTATTGCCGCCACCTTCTTCGTATTCAGCGCCATCTTGAAATACCCAAGATGCACAGAGGTTAAATAAGGTCAGGCATAATTTTTCCATTCTTAATAACGATTCCTGCACTAAAATACTACAATAAAAAGTCAAATGTGTTTCAATTTACGTGATATAGAGTTTTAATGATGATATTCATGCAGAAAAAATGGATTTGATGTGAAATGATTTGTATTACCCATGATGCTCGGTAGTTACGTCAGCAGTTTTGGCGGGTCAGACGAACACAACAGCGAACTGTTTCGGGTTTCCTTCAGGATTTCTGCACCACAAATTCTCACTTCTCAGGGAAAAGGGTGATCTTTAGATATTTCCAAGGGAGGTAAGGTGTCTCAGGAACAACTTGGAAGTAATCTTGAAGGATAATACCTTTGCTTTGTCGTGTAAAACGGTTCTGAACATGGTCCACCAAAATTATGCATGCCCAGACCTGTCATGTTTACAAAAAGTCGGCTCAGGAAATATGTCTGACGCGGAAATCATGGCTTTTCGTGGTTTCTACTGAAACTGTGAACGCAGAAACTGTGGCCTTGGTGTTTATCAAATTTAAAGTTTGCATAGATGTAGATTTTAGAATAAATATGTAATGGTTTGCTGATATGCAAATAACTTATGTAATTTTTGTTGCCACCTCAAAAGAGGGGTGTACTGTGTAGTTAATTAGTCATATTTGACTGTCAGACTCACTGTATAATATGATAGAATATATCAACAAATATGACATGGCGCAAATTGACTTTGATGCAGGAACCTCTCCCCATCCCGTAACCATGGCGATGCAGATGGAGCGCCCCCAGGCTGTTGTGGAGGAGGAGGAGGATGAGAACTTTGGACCCATGCTGGTCAAATCCCTGGAGGTACCAAAACAGTTCCCTCCAAGCAGATCAGGAAGACATGCAATACAATTCAGTTGTGACCTTTTCATTAATAATAATACCAGCTCTATTGGTGGCAAGGCAGTGTCCAAAGGGCCAGTTGGATACCAGTTGGCCCTTTGGATACTGCCTTGCCAGTTGCCACCGATAAATCTGCTCAGAGATTAACGATTTCTTATACTCAGTAATAGCCAGCTGCCAGAAAATGGGCCAAAAGAAGTTTAAAATCTTCCCAATCAAACTCTGCTTGAAAACAAGCATTTTATTATTACGGACCATTGAGAATTGTAACTGGAAACTGGGGTGAAAATGGAAGAATATTCTAGTTTGTGTGAACTTTCTTTAGCCATGAGTAACTGGATCGGTGTAATGCAAACTCCGCTTTCCGTGACGGTCCCTCTTCAAGGGGGCTAGAGGAAAGGACAGGCCGCTGTAAACGCAAAGTAATCAGGCTATGATGAGAGTCTCAAGTCAACCTTCCATTGAAGTTGAAATGAGAAGATAAGGGTGGAAAAAACAATTTATTTAAAGATACAGATTATCAGGGTTGATAGGTGGTAAAACTCAATTGAATGCAGCTAAAAAAAAGTAAAAACAATCTACATACACCTACATCACAGGACATTATGTATAAAACCCAGTACATGGACCAGTGCAGGTTAGTTGCAGGTAGACACCAGAAATACCTGCACAGCTCCAATGTTACCTGCACTAACCTGCATATGCAGGTGGTATTTCCAGCCCTGATTATGTTTTGTTTGTTGATTGCCTTCCTCAGCAACACGGCATCAGCTCCAATGATGTGAAGAAGCTGGAAGAGGCTGGGTTCTACACGGTGGAGGCCGTGGCCTACGCACCCAAGAAACAGCTCATCAACATCAAGGGCATCAGCGAGGCCAAGGCTGATAAAATTTTGGTAGGAGGTGTTCCTTGTCAAACCGACAGACACACAAATTATGACACATGCATGCACCAATGCATGAAGTTCATATTTATACACGCAAGATACCATTCTCCTACGCAGAGGAGCCACAGTCGTGTCAAAACTCCTTGTGTTTACCTCTGCTATCTTGTGCACTCAGACCAGTTAGGGACCGCCCTACTTATAAATATTAATGAGCTTGCCCTTATATGGGCAGTCAGCCGTTGGGGATCGGGCGTAGGAGGATGGAGCCATGTATTGGCTGATAGCTTCCCAGCGGCCTTTGCGAGACAGCTTGCGACAGCAACAAGCCCAAGAAAGGCCTATTCTCTGATTGGTTGACAGCTTGTTTGTGGCGACAATCATAATAACCACTGATAGGGCATGAGATAGCAGGGCCCCATAGGCTAATACCGTTGGGGACCGGGCGTTAGGAGGATGGCAAGATACACACTTGATGTTTCTGACATGTAGGTAGATGCTGCTACAATGAGCGCTAGTTCAGTGCCCAGAAGTGGTCCATGAGGCTTTGCACTGAGCAAACTTATATAGAAAATAAAAGTCACAATATGTGGATATCTTTTACAATCTAATGCATTATAGTGTAATTTGTACTTCAGTTTGTAACCACTTACTTTACCGTAACTTTACTCTAATACTAAAGAAAGGCAAAGACGGTTCGACTAGATTCTGGTCCCAGTGAAGTACATTTATTGGAGCACAACAATACAATCCGGTAACAACAAATATGACAATCAATGCACTAAGGAATCCCTAACCATAAGTTACACGAGCCGTTGGGACAATATTACATAAGGTAGGACATTGCGTTGTGTTTTACTATACTATACAATACTATACTCACAGTTACAGACACGGATCAGGCTTCAACGCGGCTCGGCGGGTATTCCAGTTACGACAGTGCACGTGCTCCTCTGTACGGACTGTTCTCTTACATGGACTGAACCCCTAACTCTAGTTTGCTGTTCTATTTATCCTATCCTAATTCGTCGGCATTATTCTATTGATATGGATGAACTAGTCCTGTTACTTTTAACAAACAAGTACAAGGTTGTGTTGGCCAGACAATCCTATTGTCTTGCAGAACAGAACTGGCAGACAGAATTAACACAAGGATAACAACCTACAAGATCAAAGACTGCTACATGCATACATAATATACAAGGTGTGAACGCAAAGACAAACATCACTGTTGCTATGGGCTGTAACTAAACATACATAGAAGTAAAAAGAGTATCAACAATATTATCATAACATGGCCAAATATGCCACTGTTACATCTACCCCCCTCCTTCGAAAGAAAAGGTGCTCCCGCACCTTGTCACATTTTCAACAATAGAGCATAAAATACATGATCATTTTTTTCAACAACAATAGAGCATAAAATACATGATCAAATTTTTTTTTTTTTTACTTGGGCAATACAGTGGTAAAGAAAATGAATATTTTTACACAGATATTCCAGAATCAACAAAGTTTTTTTTTTTCTTTTCTTTCCATAGTCAATAGCACATATGATCATAGATTCGCGCCTGATTGACATAATCAACACTCGATTGTTCTTCACCTCATCTGGACACACTGAGACAATAGATTCATTATCTTCAAGGAAACCATACAATGAAAACAAGGTACAATACACAACTGGCTCAGGCATTGAGTGAAGTGTCACCATGGCACAAAAATTTCGTGTAAACAGGAACCACAGTTGCATTGCGACTCTACGAAGAACTGAGGGCAGCGTGACACACGCCGGAGTTTCCAGCACAGAGCACGTTATGAGGTGTGGGTCAGCAGATCACCATGGCAACCCACCATAAGTTTATATATCACCTTATTTCTCCCCGGGAAATGGCGGATACAGTAAGTATAGTAACCTCTGAGTGACGACAGCCTGTTGAGTACCGTATTTCACGGCCTCAGCCCAACTTTTAAAGCGGAGACCTCTCGGAGAGGGGGGTCTAGCGTCACCGCGCTTCGAGCCCATTTACCTCTCCCTAGTTAGTTTGTCGCTACTAGGATCGGCCTTACTCCGCCCCGACACGGCCGATTGACCGTGCCGGCACAATGAACACACGTCATTGCTTTCTATGGAAGGGCTTACAGATACTCGAACGCACACTCTATACATTGCAGTTTGATCGGTTCTCTCATGAACCAAGTACACATGACATACAAGACAGACGTGACAATAATGTCGTGACCCCAAACCGCCATTTCCTTACTTAAACAAGTTCCTGAAGGAACGAATAATGCTGCCCAGTGGTGACCTCACGGACGTGTCTGATGCCTTTTTCTCCTGACATATGCCCCGCTGACCCTGAGTAGATGGCAAAGTCACCTGTTCTGCCATATCGGGACACTTCTCTAGGTTGCCTGACCTCCGTGTTGCCTTAACACTACTAGACTGGTCTACAATACTCAGCGCCTTCGCTGGGTGTACGTCACGTACAGGCATGTTGTTTGGAGAAGGACAGGAGTTCACAGTGTTCACATAGAATCCATAACGGTCTGGGGGATGACGGGTGCGGGTCGACCGTCGTAGGGCTGGAGCGCCATCCTCGTCATCATCGCTGTCCGATGCATCTCCAAGACTGGTGTGTTCAGCTGGCTGCACTGTCTCCCCATCGGGCTCCTCACTCCCTGACTTCACCTGGTCACCTGCTGTCCCGTCTTCCGTCCGGACGGGTGCCTCGCTCTCTGACTGAGCCGGGACACCTGTTGCCTCGTCTTCCGGATCACCTTCTGCTTGGGCTGGGACTACCTGCTGGGCGACATCGTCTCCACCGACCGCGTCTGGCTGGACCGCACCACCAGCCTGCTCCAAAGCTTGTGGGTCCTCTCCACCACCCACTGTCTTGGCATCGGTCGGCTGCCCTGCATACTCCACAGTGTCAACTTCATCGTCGTCGCTGTCTGTTGTACTGCCATCACCTGGAACAACAACACATGGGGGTACAAGGCCCCCTGGCCCGCGGACTGTCTGCCGTTTGACTCGAGTCCCCGGGGTTAATACATGGAGCCCATCCCTACGTGAAGGAACACTGTCTCGAGCCTTTTCCTTGTCTTCACAATGAACAGGTTTGGACTCAGCATTACATGTATCAACTTCAGACACCCCAGACACTGACTTGTGTATTTCTTTCACATTGCCTGCACATTTAACCTGGTCATCCACAACATTGCTCCTGTTGCCATTCCTTTTCCTTAAAGGACAATGTGCTTTCCAATGACCAAACCGGCGACATACAAAACAAGGATGCGTCTTTGGAGACGGTCTACTACGACTAAAATGACTGGGTCTACTCTTGTTTACATTGCCAACATTTAGATAACAAGTTCCCTTCCAATGTCCAAGTTTGTGGCACAGAACACACGGGTGTGTCTGTGGGGACCTGACCGTCCTACCACCAACTCGAAAGGAACAACTTCTAACAAAACGTTCCTGAAGAATGACAATGGACTCATTAAACCGTTGACACAGCTTGATAATATGTTCTTTATGTGCACGCTCCATCTGTAGTACTGTTTGCCACAACAAAACCACCAAACCCTTGTACTGCCTCTCATCAACTCCCGAGATTTGGCACAATCCTGGGACAGACCTCGGTGTCGGTGCCCCTACACCGGCATCAGGCGCGTACCGTCCGCCCTGACCCAGGCAGGCATGGCCACCCAAAACACGCCGTCCTCCCGTTTCCATTGCACAAACTCTACGCAAAGCCTGACTCGACGACAAGAACCAAGGCGTCCGTGTAATGTTCTTGCTAACAGTTAAACTCAGAGACCTACACTGCACAGAAAAACATATTACCTAGTCTACTTGTACAACTGCAGAAAGACTTGTAATAACTTCCACGATTACCATGCGCACAGGCTTATACAAACAAACAGGTCCTTATACATACACTGGGTAGAACAATCAAACAACTTATTCTAATTTAGAATTTAGGCAACAAAACAACATCAAAACTCAGCCTATGCAAGGACTAATGACGATTCTGCATAATCAGACAACCACGAAAGCCTTCATGCAATGTACAAACAATATTGACCATGTAAAACCAAAGGACATTCTTGTCAAAACCAAAAACCAAACGTTAGACAGACGCTCTAGACTGCATAAGTTTCGACAAAGAAAGAACACCAATCCACCTTGGCACTTCATAATGTCTGAACCTGACGCAGGACTTACAACCTATCTCACCCAAAAACTAACTCGAGACAAAATCACCTCCACTTGGCTATCTATTAACAACAATAGCCGACAGCACATCATTCCACCTCCCTGGGAATTTCTGAGAGCACAATTTATTCTATCACGACCATGTACATGTAAGCAAATCTGAACACCAGACAAAACCATTAAATCTCGGACATCTCCAACAGCGATAGCAAAACGATCATAATTTAGGGCTAAAAACCGCCATGTCCCATCATAAACACATCCAAACAAGTCAGGACGACTACAATACTTGAACTGGTGCTCAGAACAAACATGTGCATAGCTACTAGACTTAGTAACAACAAGACTTTACCACTCCAACAAATACTCCACCGGGAGGGACAGAATCCTGGTCATTAGGCACCAATTTGTAACCACTTACTTTACCGTAACTTTACTCTAATACTAAAGAAAGGCAAAGACGGTTCGACTAGATTCTGGTCCCAGTGAAGTACATTTATTGGAGCACAACAATACAATCCGGTAACAACAAATATGACAATCAATGCACTAAGGAATCCCTAACCATAAGTTACACGAGCCGTTGGGACAATATTACATAAGGTAGGACATTGCGTTGTGTTTTACTATACTATACAATACTATACTCACAGTTACAGACACGGATCAGGCTTCAACGCGGCTCGGCGGGTATTCCAGTTACGACAGTGCACGTGCTCCTCTGTACGGACTGTTCTCTTACATGGACTGAACCCCTAACTCTAGTTTGCTGTTCTATTTATCCTATCCTAATTCGTCGGCATTATTCTATTGATATGGATGAACTAGTCCTGTTACTTTTAACAAACAAGTACAAGGTTGTGTTGGCCAGACAATCCTATTGTCTTGCAGAACAGAACTGGCAGACAGAATTAACACAAGGATAACAACCTACAAGATCAAAGACTGCTACATGCATACATAATATACAAGGTGTGAACGCAAAGACAAACATCACTGTTGCTATGGGCTGTAACTAAACATACATAGAAGTAAAAAGAGTATCAACAATATTATCATAACATGGCCAAATATGCCACTGTTACAAGTTTATAATCCTATTACTTTATTATATTTTCTGTCAAAACTTTGCCTGTAGTTTAGTATCTGGAAGTTGCTTGTCGCAATGTATCTCACGAAGGAAACATTTTGTTACACTTGCTACAAATGTGTACTTGCTTTGTATTTTACAGTACAATGTATTTCTGATTGTAGTTGTTCCTTGGAGTTTTTTTTTTTTACAAAAGCAGAAGATTGTCATATGAAATAGTGCCAGAAAATTGAACCTCTCGGAAAAAATGAATGTACAGTTTATAATTATATATATATATAAATGGTAACATGTGTGATTGCCAGGCGGAGGCGTGTAAGCTGGTTCCCATGGGGTTCACCACGGCAACAGACTTCCACGCCCGGAGATCTGAGATGATCTCCATCACCACAGGCTCCAAGGAGCTGGACAAGCTGCTGCAAGGTACTCATGATTCATCTCCTGCTGATACTTAAATGCACCTTCAGGGCTCGAAATTCACTTTTGGGATTAGGTGCACTGGTGCACCCAGCTTAAGAAATTGGGCGCACCATAAAATTTTTGGGTGCACCACTTATTTTCATAAATTAAGTAAT
Source organism: Branchiostoma floridae (assembly GCF_000003815.2). Classification (NCBI taxonomy): domain Eukaryota; kingdom Metazoa; phylum Chordata; class Leptocardii; order Amphioxiformes; family Branchiostomatidae; genus Branchiostoma; species Branchiostoma floridae. The sequence goes on from NC_049979.1 coordinate 777,891, forward strand.
AACCTAGAAATAAAACTAAGTTACAAGCTATCAAATTCTTAAACAAGTACCATGATAGACATTTTTATCATCTTTCTAACACTTAGATGTCAAGAATATGATGTATACTAGTATACTTTGATATCTTTACATACACAAACCTAAGAAAATATTTGGGTGCACCCTGTGCAACCACAGAAAAACATCTCCAATTTTGGGTGCACCTGGGTGCACATGCATCCAGTATTTCGAGCCCTGACCTTTGTCAAAATTCTCTTAGCTACTACATGCTATCATGATGAAGTGTATAAAAAAACTGATGAAAGAACAATGGACAGGGAGCCTTCGTATTAATATTTTCTTATTGAGTCTGTACAGTTGATCCTGCTTCTGCCACTATTGGTTTGTTGAAGTTTTCATGACACATTTTGTGTGTTGCATTTACAGGAGGAATAGAGACAGGATCTATCACAGAGATGTTTGGGGAGTTCCGTACAGGGAAGACACAGTTGTGCCACACACTCGCAGTCACGTGCCAGGTATGTATCGCTTTCATATACATATACACACAAAAACACACACACTCCCATACACACACACACACTCACACACACACACACACACACACACACACACATGCATACACATAAATTCATACATACTGTTTGCATGCATGCAATACATATCAGGGATCGAAATACTTTTTTTTTGCTACATGTAAAATTGCAAGTTGGCAAAAATTTTACATGCAATTTGAAAAATTTACATGCAAAATACAACTAGGCGGCGATGGCGACGAGTATCGCTAGCTTGAATCGGTGAATTTTGATTACATCTAGTAAAGCTACTGGAGAAAGTTACTGGCAAAAACAAGGAAGGATAAAGACACACGTCCATTTGTCTTTTTGTCTAAGAGTAGGGGGTCTAATTCCTCAGTATTTTTCCAATAGGCCAGGTATTTTCAACATGCAAGATTGCAACTTCAGAATAATTTTACATGCAAATCTCAAAAATTATGTGCAAATTGCAAGTTAAGTATGTGTATTTCGAACCCTGCATATGCACACAAATGAACACACTGCTGCTCTGCTTATCTACTTGCCATTCACCAGTGAAGAGGTAAACGTACCAAGTTGGTTGGAGGCATGATTGAAACGAAACACAATGTGCTTGACAGAAATCTGTCCTAGCAACTCTTCACTGAGCTTCTACATGGACCAAGATCTGAAGAAAGGGTCAGTTCTGTAACATGTTTCAGGGCTCGAAATACTACCTGCATATGCAGGTTAGTGCAGGTAAAATTGGAGCTGTGCAGGTATTTCTGGTGTCTATCTGCACCTAACCTGCACCGGTCCATGTACTAGGTTTTATACATAACGGTCATATGATGTAGGTGTATTTGGATTCTTATTAGCTGCATTGACTGTTACCACCTATAGAGTATAGAAGAAAAATCTCAATGGTTCCTGAACAATATTAGTATGATCCATATTTCCTAAATTCAGAGTGGTGCAGGTAAAATTTATCTGGTGCAGGTAATTTTCAATGTTACCTGCACCAGTGCAGGTATGCAGAAAAAGTATTTCGAGCCCTGTGTTTACAGCATGGATGTTGGATAGGGGACTGAACTTGCACTATTTTGATTGGCAGCTGCCAGTGGACCAGGGCGGAGGGGAGGGGAAGTGTTTGTACATCGACACGGAGGGGACCTTCAGACCAGAGCGACTCATCGCGGTGGCAGAAAGGTTGGTAGAACTTACTCCTGAAAGTTGTGTGTCAGTCAGCTCGTAACAAGGCTGGTATGGTTGTCCTGAGACATACAACACCACCTTTACAAGTTCGCTGTAGCTGGTTATCTTGCTTTGAACAAGTCACGTCTGCTGTCTATTATGGCTACAAACATTCAGATAGGAATCCAGACTTAATGTCAGATTTCAGTTAAACTTGACTTTTAATACTACGGTAAACTTCATTCACACGTATATTTGACTTATGTTATTTTGATTTTCTATAATTTTGTATCATGGACTCCAGGAAGAATAGACTTTACTTATAAGTCTAATGGAGATTTCAATAAACAAACAAACAAACAAACAGTCCATCCTTGTTTCTTTCCCTTGTTTGAAAGAGCAGTTGCTCAGTCGGTAGGTGGCATTTGTCCCCTTGTTATTTCCGAGAACGGAGGCTTTGTTTTCGGTGTGTTCGTTTGTCCGTGTTTCCTCAGGTATTTCCTTATGCCAGGCATGCCTCACCACACAGTGACATTAAGTGAAGAGTTTGTTTGTTTATTTGTTTGTTTGTTTGAATTTTTGTTTATTCATGAAAGCTCAAATCGGCCTGCAGGCCACTTTTCATTGAGGTCACAAGGTAAGAGGAAATGGTCAGACAAAATATATATAACAGAGATACAGTTTACACCATTTAAAGTCCTAATGAGTCTAAGTTCCTCCTCAGCATTTTAGTAAGCTAAAGATAATCAAAGCTGAAACATCTGTCTCCCCGACTCCAGGTTTAACCTGTCAGGTCCGGATGTGTTGGACAACGTTGCCTGTGCGCGTGCCTTCAACTCCGACCACCAGTCACAGCTGCTCATGCAGGCCTCGGCCATGATGGCAGAGTCAAGGTGGGGAAAGTCCATAAATCTCCAAATGCTTATTGTTTATTATTGTTTGGCTGTACAACAGCCAAGGTTCCCCAAGTAGCTGTTGGCTACTGTTAAGGGCTAACCTTGGGAGGGAAATACCAAATTATTATCATCTCAAAATGTCCAGGTGATCAATGATAGAAATACAGACTGTACTCTATTTCTTGCACAGTCATTTATTCGTTTATACGTTTGCCATTCATGCAACATGAGACATTGCAGGCATTTTTGTTACAAATCGCCTGCAGTGAGATATTTTATTTCAGGGCTTGTTCAACAAGTACAACATCAAAGTCTACACAAGGCACTGCTTACAAACATGCTACTGCTGCAACTGGTGTGGTGCTACAGTTGAAATCAGGTTAGCTATTTTCAAGATCATTGCAGTCATTCTCTGTTTCTAACTTTCACTCAATGTCTTCCATAGATACGCCTTGCTGATCGTAGACAGTGCCACGGCACTTTATCGTACAGACTACTCCGGTCGCGGTGAGCTGTCGGCCAGACAGATGCACCTGGCGCGCTTCCTGAGGATGCTGCTCAGGCTCGCTGATGAGGTACTTTTATCTCATTACTTTTGTGGGGACTTTATTGTGTCAAATGGGATTACGGTCAAATCAGATTACAGTCCGGAATAAAATTATGGTAGGTTAAGGTAGCCTAGGAAATCGTAGGGATTCTCCTTTTTTTGTAGAATACAGCAGAAGTGATCCAACAAATACATCAGGACACTGGTATTTTCAATATCATATTCTAATCATATGGATATACTAGTATTTTACATTGTTCAAGCACAATTTTTTGTTGCATTAGATATTATTAGGAGAACATGTTGGAAACAATTCCATAGCACATACAACACTCATCACATTTTTGTTCTCACTCAGTCAGTGCAACAGTTAGTTACTCAAGCCACAGGATACAAGTAGATTTTGTAAACAGTCACATTTTCCAGATAGCCTCCATGACTGAGAAAAACATGCTTGAGAAACCTAAGTATTGTATGTCCTCATTACCTGGATGTCCAACCTTCATGTACACATGTTTGTATTTTTCCCAGTTTGGTATTTCCGTGGTGATAACCAATCAGGTGGTGGCTCAGGTGGACGGAGCGGCCATGTTTGCTGCTGACCCAAAGAAGCCCATCGGAGGAAACATCATGGCCCACGCCTCAACTACTAGGTCTGTAGCATTAGATTTCATCTATTATGATAAATAACAGTGTAGCGTCTAACCCTCGCCTGACGAGGAATAACAGACGATAAACCGGAGAAGGGTGGGACTTGTGCTTGCCCGATCTGCGCTCTCTGTCTGCGTAAAGACAATCAGGCTAGTGGACTTGTCCAGCCTTGGGTAAAAGCACACAAGAAAGCATGTAGACAATTATAAGTCCAGGAGAAGGACACAGACCCCGAAGATGGAAGCTCTGGCATTTTTAAATACAAAATTTCAAATAGAAAAGACAAAGCAATTCCCTAGGAGTTGCACTTTACATCTTTCCTATTATTGTATTTACAAGGGACTAGAGATCCTGTTTTTTGAAACTTGCAGATTAGGATGCTCGA
>NC_049979.1:782178-806293 GCF_000003815.2 Branchiostoma floridae
GCGACAGCAGATGGAACAATTTTGTGTTTGGTCCAATCAAAATATAGTGCCAATTGGGCACAGATAATGATGTATGATGTAGTACAAAGAGAATTTAAAGAAATCCATTTGTTTTTATTTCCCCTTCAGTTTGCCCTTGGTAGTATTGTTCTGGCATTAAACCAATTTTTGCTCACAGTCTTTATGTTTGCATCTCAGGTTGTACCTAAGAAAAGGCAGAGGGGACACCAGAATCTGCAAGATTTACGACTCGCCGTGTCTTCCCGAGGCCGACGCCATGTTCTCCATTGGAAACGAAGGGATAACGGACGCAAAGGACTAGATTCCCTCAGAAAATTTCCTTTATTTATCCCCCAGTGTATAGCCTGGTATCCAGACTCCCGAGTCTCTTCTGTCCTCTATACAATTATTTGAAGAAGAGCCTCGGGAGCCACACTATGGCTGGATACCTAGCTACCAGTATATGTATGTCAGAAGTGAAGAACGCTTGTATTCCTGTACTCTCCAAGCAGAGGTAACTAGGCTAGAGCTTTTTGGCATTTTTGTTGGGCTTAAAATCCCTCTGTCACTGCCTCTCTCTCTGTTCTCTCATCGGATGAGCATTTCTGCCACCTCGCCCCTCCCACCTTTTTTTATGGGGCTTTCTATTTTTGTAAGGTTTCTTTTTGTTCACCAGCCAAACAAAAAGGAAAGCCTGATAGAAATTCATAAAAAGAAATCCAAAACCAGGTGCAGCCTAACCTCTGCGTGGACAGGAATATTCCTGAACATAAGGCCACACCAATTAATTTCTTGGTTCACGGATTTTTTCATAAAAAATATGGAGCGAGAGGGCAAAATAAAAATAAAAATTGTAAAATGGTTAGGGTAAAGGTAAGGGCCTACTGTACAGTAACAGCACCTGTTCGTTGAAAATTACAAAAGTAGTGTCAGTTTTTATGTTTGCTACACCAGAAAGCTGGCGAATGGTTTCATTTATGGTGAAAATTTGCTGAGTGGTAATTTTTATTTTTTTCCAAAAAATAGGAGCGAGCGAATCCGTGAACCAAGAAGTTAAATTGGTGTGGCCTAATGGAACAAAAAGACTTGTATGTACATGTAACGTTGCATGTATAGAGAAGCCAATGACATTTTGTTGGAGGGCTGCAGTGCTAAGAAAACAACTTTGCAGTTTAGTTAAAGTTCTACTCTACTTTTTGTATTAAAAGGGTAAATCATTAGAATAACTGCATATTCCAAGAAGACATAGATATGATGCTGGAATGATGGACATTGTATGTTGTTAGGAAATAGCAGTACTGTTAAGTATGAGATAACATACAGTATTTAGTTATCTAGCTATCACTTATTTTGATTTAGATTGATAAATTTATCGAAAGAGCATTGAAATACTTCCTATGATTATGAAATGTTATTGATGATACCAACAGCAATAAAACTAAAATCCAGACTTTTTGTCTTGCCGCGTGAAGAGTATAGAATTTTTTCTGTGCTTGTATTTTCCAACTTCAGTTCTACCTCCTGATACCCCTGCTCAGTTATGCTAACCTTTACGACAGACATATCAAGTGTTTCTCATTGATAGAACTGATTTTAGGCAAATGCTCATTTGTATAAGTCAGTTAAATTCAGTTTATGTATTTATTTATTTACTCATCCTCTGTGAGTCCTGTGTCCTCCATAAGTAATACCCTAAGCAGAGCTTGAAATACTTTTTTCTGCATACCTGCACTGGTGCAGGTAACATTGAAAATTACCTGCACCAGACAAATTTTACCTGCACCACTCTGAATTTAGGAAGTATGGATCATACTAAAATTGTTCAGGAACCCTTGCAATTTTTCCATTCAACAATCTGTAGCTTTTGCTATAAATCTGGGAAAGTCATGGTCTATTTTACATTTATGTATAAAACCCAGTGCAGGTTATGTGCAGGTAGACACCAGAAATACCTGCACAGCTCCAATTTTACCTGAACTAACGTGCATATGCTGGTGGTATTTCGAGCCCTGCCTAAGTGTCAAGAAAGGACGGCCTCACCTGCGACCATCGTCTGATTGCCCTAGCAGGACTGCCCCAGCCATATCAGTTGATCATCATATCCATCCAAATAACATCAAAGTCCTGGAATCGTCTTATGTCGATGAAGGTTAACGTTAGACAGTCGGGTACTAAGATACGCCAAAGAGAAGTTGCCCAAGCAACCTTATGATTTTGGAAATGGTCAGACGTTTCATCAGTGACGCTGATGAAAGGTAATTGGATGCTATCTGAAACGTCAGACCGTTTCCAAAATCATATCCAGTTGCGAGTAAATGCTCTTTGGCATATCCAACACTAAACAGTCTTATTTTAGCAAAAAGAGCTATTTTAATCAAATTTAATTACACAACCAGTAAAAGAATTCTCCTATATGTCATATTTGAGCTGTTTTATTGTGGAACGAATTGAATTTATGAAATTTCCTCATCAATTATGGAAATTATACAATGATCACCATTTAATTACATCAGTTACCTATTAAACCTATGTGGCAAACCAAAGTTACCCTCCTTGAGCATACCAACCAAGGATAAAATTCTTGGGCAAACCAATGATTAAATCATCGCCACATTTTCATTATGCAAATGAGGGTCTGATTTGCATAATCCATACTCACTTAGGAGGACTTCCGGGTCAAGTGCCACTGCTTCCGGTCTGACGGAGACGGCGTGGCGGCAGATTCAGCGTGGAGGCGTGTTTCCAGAGTGAGACCCGCAGATTTGTACAATATTTGATGAATATTTTCAGTTTTTACGGGGTCAACTGGTGGCTGTGTACAAGTGAGCATCCAGGTAAGAATATAGAGCAAATATTGGTTAGGAAAAGTATTAGAAAATAGCTAAAATGTTGGCAAATGCGAGTTGAAAAGTCTCAGTGGAGAGAGATGAGAGGAAACGGGAGGGTCAGTTAGGGGTTATGAAATCTTGCCCTTGTTGTAAAATCAAGGAGAACATTGGATGAGAGTACCACGTCTGTCTTAACACCTGAGACAACCCTTTTTTTCTGTATTTTTCTCAGCCCTGGATTAACATTATTGCTTGTAAGAGGGAAGCAGATGTTGCATGTTCTGCATACATGAAGTCCCTTTGTCCGCCTCGTCACAAGAACTTCCCGCCATTTTTCACATGTATTAACTTCCATGATAATGAGCCCTTTCACACAGGTCAGAGCGCATTTGCGGCGACAGGAATTTTAGGTAATATGTAAAAATGTGTAATGCCTAAAAATCCATGAGTGAGTGAGAGAGTAAAAGGGTAAGGCCCCGAAATTGTGAACAGTCCTTGTCGCGACATCGTTTGGATTTGCATAACAATGTCCAGATGGGTTTTGTTTTCAATTTCGGGGCCTTACCCTTTGACATATTACCTAGAATTCCTGACGCCGCACATGCGTTCTGACTTCTGTGAAAGGGCTTATAGTATCATTCAATGAACACAGAAATAAACACTAAATACACACTGATCTGGATTTTTTTATGTTCAGTAATATCAGAAGGGTGTACATCTAGTACAAATGTGTATTATTATCATTGAATATAATCAGACAAATATTGCACTTTGATCTCATTGTTGCCAGAAACACTTAAGAACACTGGCAAGTGTTTCTGGCAACAGGCCTCCTTGGTCAGACATGCATCGACTGCCTCCAAACTTGGGGACTCTTCAAAGTGCCTCAAGCTGTTATGTGTTATGGTTGTCAGCATCTTCACCATTCACCTGTGCTGCAAACTCACCTGAGATAAATCTTGTTTCATTTATTCTTTACAGATTGTTGTCATGGCAACACATAGCAGCTGCTGTGCTGATGCTGAAGACGGAGCTGGGGGGAAGGTTGACACAAAATCGTACCTGTGTGAGGAGTGCAACAGGCAGTTTGCTAGACTGTATAGTCTGAAGAGGCACAAGCAAACTCATACAGGGGAGAAACCCTACAAGTGTGAGGAATGCAACAGGCAGTTTAGTCAGCTGAGTCGTCTGAAGACCCACATGCACAGTCACACTGGGGAGAAACCGTACAAGTGTGAGGAGTGCAGCAAACAGTTTAGTCAGCTGAGTCGTCTGAAGACCCACATGCACAGTCACACTGGGGAGAAACCCTACAAGTGTGAGGAGTGCAGCAAGCAGTTTAGCCATCTGCAGAGTCTAAAGAAGCATGTGCGCACTCACACAGGGGAGAAACCCTACAAGTGTGATGAGTGCAGCAAACAGTTCAGTCAGCTGAGTCGTCTGAAGAGCCACATGCGCACTCACACAAGGGAGAAGCCATACAAGTGTGAGCAATGCAGCAAACATTTCAGTGCACTGGGAGATCTGAAGAGCCACATGCGCACTCACACAGGGGAGAAACCATACAAGTGTGAGGAGTGCAGCAAACAGTTTAGCCATCTGCATAATCTGAAGAATCACATGCGTACTCACACAGGGGAGAAACCGTACAAGTGTGAGAAGTGCAGCAAACAGTTTAGTCAGCAGCAGCATCTGAAGACCCACATGCACACTCACACAGGGGAGAAACCCTACAAGTGTGAGGAGTGCAGCAAACAGTTCAATCATCTGAGTAACCTTAAGCATCATGTGCGAACTCACACAGGTGAGAAACCCTTTAAGTGTGAGGAGTGCCCCAAACAGTTTAGTCAGCTAGGTCATCTGAAGACGCACATGCGTACTCACACAGGGCAGAAACCCTACAAGTGTGAGGAGTGCCTCAAACAGTTTAGTCAGCTAGCTCATCTGAAGACGCACATGCGTACTCACACAGGGGAGAAACCCAACAGATGTGAGGAGTGCAGCGGGCAGTTCAGTGAGCTGGGTGCTCTGAAGAGACATATGCGGACTCACACAGGGCAGAAACCCTACAGGTGTGAGGAGTGCCTCAAACAGTTTAGTCAGCTAGCTCATCTGAAGACGCACATGCGTACTCACACAGGGGAGAAACCCAACAGATGTGAGGAGTGCAGCGGGCAGTTCAGTGAGCTGGGTGCTCTGAAGAGACATATGCGGACTCACACAGGGGAGAAACCCTACAGATGTGAAGTGTGCAGCAAAAAGTTCTCAAGCCTGAGTAACATGAAGTCCCACCAGCGAAGTCACACAAAAGCTTAAATGTTTGAGGAATATGTAAGTGGGTGATATAAAGGACCCTACTACTGGTCAAAAGTCATTTGTGCAACATCAGAGACAGAGAAATATGGTAATATTAAGTATAATTATATTGTATGTAAATAGAACAATAATATTGTATGTAAATAGAACAATTCTTCCATCATTGACTCTTGAAAACATCCATGATCAAGATGTACAGAATGGACATAAAAAATTTTTTGAAATACGTGTTTTACATGATCTCAAGAGTCACTGATTGAAGAATTATTCTATTACTCATGCGTGACTGATGTACCTCACTCACACTCACTCACTCTCCGGTTTAACGTCTGTTGTTCCCCATCCCTTGGGGGTTAGACGTGCTTGCATGTAGATGAGGGGGCTTGATGGCAGCTCGCCAGCGTCCTCTGTCACTTGGGTTGACATTGTGAAGGTTGAGGAAGTGTACCTCTTCAACCAAAGTATTGTCTGATATAAGACCGATTTAAATCTTCTACAGCATGAAGAAGTCATTTGGAAAAATAGACTAGTTTACCACTGTAGTTGTACAGCTGTGTTGTAAGGACTGAAATGTTAACTAGGACAGAAGAGCAACATGTACCCTAACTGTAACTTCGCATTTGTTGTAGTTTGTGATTTATGGTTTTTTATTACTTATACAGGCTAACTTTCAGTTATGATATGCAGGAAATGATCCGTGTTTTTGGACATGTTATGTCCCAGATAGTAAGTTTGTTAGCAAATGTGTACGTCTGCAAGTAGACTTTTGATGTCAGAGCTTATATTTGTCTCTCACTTTTTCTGTGAAGGAGTGGTGTTTGTGGGTTTTAAAAACCTTCAGAAACAGATGTAATGCATACTTGTAATAGCATAGTGCCAATAACTTGGTTTTCTATTAATCTACATCATTTATGATCATTTTTATTAGTTATGGTTAATTGTTGTTGATATGTATACAAGTCTAGTTCAGAAAAAAGTTGTAGGTAGTATTATTGACAGCAGTATTGATGATCATACTGTATAGCTTATAGACATACATTTTGTAGAAATGGTAGACTTATATTCTAGAATTAAGGCCATATGTTTTTGGCTACATGGATGACATCTGCAGTTGCATCAATTTTCAGCCATTTCCAAAATCAATGAAGAAGTTTCTGACGATATTGTAAAACATACAAAACAGCTATAAATTGAGCACATATATTTGCTAACACTAATGTTATACAATGCCAACATCAATTCCAAGGTCAAAGAAGAAGACTAAAAATGAAGACTATTATTTAGTATACCATAATCTGTGTTGTCAGTCACTTTCCTGACCACATAGATTTTGTACTGAATAGAACTAGGGGGGGGGGGTCTTTTTTTTACATGCATGCTCGTACCAGTTTTGAGGTACCCTGGTATCCAGAGAACAGCGCTCGTGGCTACGGTTCTTTCCCGGTAGCCCCGTAAACCGACTTTAGCCGGCCCGGGGAAGGCGTAAACTCCCTTAGCCGGCAAAGTTGTACTCTGATATCCAGGGTAGTTTTGAGGTTCCCAAGGTATATTATCGATATGCAGGCTTTTCATTGACGTCATACTAATTATAATTTGAACCCTCGGACGACCATGTTGGCGGGTAATTGAATTAAGCAGTAGCATCTTTGTGTGTTTTTTTACAGACATGCGCTGTAATCCAACATGGCGCAGATGACGTCAAATTAAAAGCCTGTATAATCAAACCAACATGGCCTTATCGTACTAAATGTCTTGTACTCCTAGTTGTAGAGCCTTCTGTTATGCAGTCGGTAACGTTATGGGAAGGCTTTTTTTTTTTTAGTTTAACTTGCTAGTATGTTCCTTCAAGTTATTCATGTTGTAAACTAGCATGTAGACAAGTTTGTTATCAATCATGCAAATTAGCTTGTGATTTTGTTCATGTATGTCAATGTTTTCCTAAAGCTACATGACTGTGAAGATTCTTTCATTAAGAAAATGTTAAACTACTAGTACTCTGAATTAATTATGCAAATCAAGCCTTTATTTCTATAATTCACATACATGTAGATTGGTCTTCAAAGGTACCTGTTGGTCAAACATTGGCCTTTTCAAACTTCAAAACGGATGTAAATAAATCAAGAACGTTTCGACGAATTGGCATGAGTTTGGGTATGTAGATAGCCTAAGTGATGACTTGCATAAGAAGGTACAACTTATGTAAATCAACGTTAACTGTTAGTTGCATGATTAATTGATAAAGTTTATAAATCCACCGCATTTTGTGAGAGGACTCTTGCTCGTCCCCTCATTGAAAGGGAAATGTCGATAAATATCACTTATACAAGTGAAGACCTCATTTGCCAAGCTAATGAGAAAATCCGTCATTCCAAAGTGGTGATTATGTAAATGAAGGGACTTTAATACAGCATTTCCAAGCAAAGTGAAGGTGAACATCATTAGACATTAATCATACAAACCAGGGTCATATCTAGATAATTCATGAGAAAAATGCTAGAATAGTCAATCTTCTTTGCTACAAACTTTAACATGCATTGGCATAATACCGGTAGTAAGACTTATACCGGTAGATTAAAAATACTGGAACTTAAAGAGATCTACACATGCAACAATAGTTATTTCTGAGCTGTGCACACTTCAGACATCTAGGTGTCCAATACACCATTTACAAAGCATCGATAACAATGCATTCGAAGACAACAAGGCCAAAAGTTTTCAGTATACTTTTTTTTAAATTTCGGGGTAGGCAGCTCGTTGTGGGACGAACACACTGTCACATTCATTGCCAAATTTATATAGATCATAATTACACATGCTCATGGCACAAGACGAACATGATTCAACAACAATCTTGAATTTCTGTTGGTGACCTACAACTCATGTAAAAGTGTGAAGAACCGTTGCATAATAGCCCGGATCTACGACTGAATGGGCAAAATTGAACGTACGCACGACAATGGAGTAGCCTCTTTGACAAGAAAATGACTGAAACACGAGACACCGGCACAGGCCATGTAACAAATATAGTAAAGAAAGTTATTGTCGAACAAAAACGAGAAGAACTAGAACGTGAAAATCGAGAATTAAACTTGATAATCCATAGAATGCCAGAATCCAATAGTACCGAGACCAAGCAAAGAGCATCCCATGACAAGAATCTTGTAGAACGCATGTTTGCTGAATCCTTAGAACTTGGGAGAATAGAAATTAAGTCTACCACCAGACTAGGAAAAAAAAGAGAAGATTCTACACCTAGACCACTCAAAGTAGCACTGCAAAACAAAGACGACAAAAGAAAGATCATGACTAGGTTGGGTAGACTCAGAAATGCAAACCAACCATTCAACAACCTAAGTGTGTGCGATGATCTAAACAAAGAAGAGCGAGAACTGATAAAAAAGAAAGTACAGGAAGCAAAGGAGCTTGAAAAAAACCAGGACGAGGAGGGCAACTGGAAATACCGTGTGAGGGGTCCTCCCTGGAATCTCAAGATAAAAAAGATGAAGGTTGCTTCAACAACTTAAACATTGCAGGAGGCGAGGTGCCCAAATATGCAAAAAGAAAGCAACTTACTGTCATGTACACCAACATTGACTGTATAACAAATAAAAAAACAGAATTCCAGGCCAAAATTGAGGAAATCCAACCGGACATCATTGTAACTGCAGAAACGAATCCTAAAAACTCGAGATTCCGCATGACAAAAACTGATGTTTACATTGCTGGCTATAACCTTTTTACGAATGCCGAACAGGAAGGGGTAAGGGGCATAGCAGTACACACGAAGGACGGATTAAATGCAATGGAGCCAAACATAGCAAAACTGTTAGGCTCTGCCTCAGACTTGGCTGGAGAAACTGTGATGGTTGAGATCAACCTAAACCATAACGACAAGCTACTGATCCTGGCGGTTTACCGAAGTCCAAACTCAACCAAGACTAATAATGAGAAGCTGAATAAGATGGTGACAAACTGTAACTCATGGGGATTTTCACACCTGCTATTACTGGGCGATTTCAACTATCCAAATATAAACTGGAAGGATGGTGTGGGGGCAGTAAACTCTGACAACTGTGAGGGGAGTAAGTTCCTAGAGGCTACAAGAGATTCTTATCTATATCAGCATGTTACGTTCCCCACGAGACATAGAGTTAAACAAGAAAGCAACACCCTTGACCTGATTTTCACAAATGAAGGCGACATGGTAGATGACATCCAGACGAAAGCACCGATTGGCAAGAGTGACCACATCGTTATGACTTTCAACTACAGCTGTTATGTGGAGAGGTCCCATAACATGTCTGAGTTCTTTCAGCACAACAAAGGAAACTACAAACAAATGTCAGAAGAATTAGACATAAACTGGACAGAACTTTTACAAGATAAAAATACAGAAGAAAGTTGGACACTGTTCGCAAATATGTTAAGGGTGGCAGTGAACAAACATATTCCAAGAGCTACTGCCAAAAAGAAAGATAAGCTGCCTTGGAGAAACAATATGGTCACAAACAAGTTGAACAGGAAACAGAAGGCTTGGAGAAAGTACCAAAAAACCAAATCTGAAGAAGACTACAAAAAATACACTAGAACAAGAAACCAGGCCCGCTGGGCTGTAAGGAAATCCACCATGACGTACGAGAAGCAAATGGCAAGAAATATAAAACAAAACCCCAAACTCTTTTGGAAGTACGTTAACGCAAAGTCAAAGACCAGAGAAAGCATACCTGATTTGAAAGATGGAACAGGGGTAGCATCCTCCGACAAAGAAAAGGCAGAAACACTCAACAGATTTTTTATTAGTGTGTTCACCAAGGAAAGAACTGATATAATGCCAGAAGCACGCAAACAAGACTACAAAACCGAACTGTTAGACATCAAACTACAAACTACCGACATTTCACTGGGGGAAAGGGTATCGGATGTAGCCATATCCGAGCAGGGATATTTGCGTATTTGTAACAAATGCTAGCGAATGCAAACGGATTCAAGTTGGATCCCTAAAATATCCGAAATTTGGATCTTTGGGATCCGGAATGAAAAGACTCAAACATATCCCAAAATGGGATTTTCCACGGATGCGAAGTCGTTTTTTTAGGGATTTCTTTGAATACCTGGAATGATCGGATCGCAAAGAATCCCCAAACGGTATTTCCCTCGGATGCGAAGTCGTTTTTCAAAGGATTTCTTCGAATACCTAGGAATGAACGGGTCCCAAAACGGCCTTTGCCGCGGATGCGAAGTCGTTTTTATAGGATTTTCCTCGTATATTTGTCATGGTCGGATCCTAAAGAATCCCAATATGGAATTTGCCGTGGATGCGAAGTCGTTTTTATAGGATTTTCCTCGTATATTTGGCATGGTCGGATCCTAAGAAATCCCAATGCGGCATTTGCCGCGGATGCGAAGTCGTTTTTAGGGATTTCTTCGTATGATCAGATCATAAAGAATCCAAAACGGGATTTTCTGCAGATACAAAGTCACTTTAATGAATTTTCCGCACATTTGACAAATCACAATATCATGTGTGCCCAATTACTTTCTTATAAAAGGCTAACACGATTTGAAATAGAAAAGAATGCACAGAATAATCTTATTCTAAACCAGTCCTGAGAAGAACTAAACGACGTAATGTCATCGAGGCCGAATCCTGTCTGCCACATGATATGTATACAGATACAATATTGCAACAAGAATGGGTTATACCAGGTATGTACAGGGAGTCCCTGTTATCTAATTATGTTAAGGGAAAATTGAATCCTTTAACCGCCAATATCACATGACTTCTTATACTTCCAAATAGAATATAGGATCAAACGTAAATGCAATTTGACTTTTATGTAAAGCTGACATGGGAGTCTGTGGCTAATCTTGCTTCTACGAATATCTGTTTCTATTACAAATCAAAGTCTTCGCGATGTCCAACTCTAAGGAATTTCCACATCCGGCCACAGGATACAGATAGTGAATCCAGCTTGTAAAGTACAACTAACATGACTTATAGTATCAGTATGTACAGCTTCTCGCAACAGCACAAAGTCTCCTTTCTACTAGTGACAGTGCTTCGCTTCTTTTCAGGCTAGTTACGCCCTGATCCCTCCCAGCTCAATTCCTTCTGTGCCCTTCCTGTAGTCCAGTGTTCTCCCAGCTGTTGACACGGCCAGAGAATGTCGACCCGCCTTCTGAAAAAGAGAAAGAATAATCCCATCAAATTTTGAGATAGCTAAAGCATCCATGTTTGATGGATGCGTCCGTCAAAGTAATTAGGATGTATATGAAAAGAAATGGTGATTGGCTTGTTATACAATAGGAACAAATGCATCTGATTCTGGTAATCGCCATTATCACCGTTACATTCCGCATTATCATACCAAAAAAGTCCCCCGGGAGGGCGCGGCAGAAACAGTCTAGCGTTGCATAATTAGTGACAAGGTGTGATCTGCAGCTTCTCCGGCCGGACTTTGCATTGTGTACGAGACGTCGCGCATAAACAAACACGTAAACACCGTTGGAACAGAATGTTCCTATGCGAATAAATACCAGTCTTGAGACAAACATATGTGTATACAAGTACTGTTTTGATGATGATTCAAATCTTTCCCAAATAAGTCAACAGTTACTCAGCAAGTATCATGCTTGTGACTTGTGTTTTGTAAGGCTCCGTTATGTCGTTTTCTGATAAGTTTCTGTTCAGCCCAAGCATACCAAAGCGCTACTAACTACCAGCCAACAAGGAATGTAGTCACAAAGACGAATTCAAAGCGGGTATTGTTTGGAAACAATCATTGTATAAAACATACCTCGCCGTGAGATCCGCAGGACAGTGATGTAAAATAGCTCCAGGACGCCAAACTACAAAACAGGGCTGGCTGTTTCAGTCCCTCGATCGCCGTCCCGTCCGTCGACTGCCACTTGAGTTTGGTCACCGCCTCAACATCACCCTACTACAGAAGTTCACACACGTGTGTACAAATCCATATCCCGAGTTCAACGTTTCAAAACTCAAAGTTTGAGGTACAAAAAGATTGCGGTCCTCACGGACAACGCTGACTATCTCCGCTTTATTTTTAAACTGACTGATGTGCAGTCTGATTGGTCAGAGAGACAACGATTGGATTACCCACAATACACCGCCCCAATGTACGGATGCAAAAAAATACAGAGTCGCATATTTAAGATATCCCAAGGTTACCAACAATGCACTGCTCCAATGGAATCATCTCCACTGGAGCAATCCACTGGAGCAGTGCATTGTTGGTAATCTTGCCACGAATGCAGAAAAAAACCATTTCGCATCCTTACGAATCCGAGTATCCTGGTATCTAGCGTAACGTGGATTGTCTCACTTGTATTGACGTTACAAACTGTGGTGTCCGAGGTACAAAAAGGGGGAAAGATATGACCAATCTAAAAAATAAAATATATGCTCAAAAACAAGAGTGCTAGCCACGCATAGATAAAAAGTAAGTATTCTTACGGAAGCTGTGTTAGCATCCGCCACGAAGTAAGTAAGCAAACGAATTCCGTGTTTGCATCCACCGCGAGTTTCGGATACCAACGAATGCGTTACGGATGTGTATGTGATCCGTGACTTTTGGTAATCTTGGGGATCCGTTAGCATCCGTCAGGATGTTGCGAATTCGTATACGTCTGCATCTGAACAGTTTTTGCTGATAAACAATAATCTTGACCACGTATGCTTTCGTTTACGTTAAAAGTAAAGTATTCATACGAATGCAATGTTTAAATCCGTTAGTGACTTATGGATACCAACGAATGCGTTACGTATGTGTGTAGGGTCCGTAATTTAGGAAGTATCCATACGGATGCAGTGTTAGCATCCGTCACGAAGCACGTAAGTATACGGGTTCCGTGTTTGCATCCACCGTGAGTTACGGATACCTACGAATGCGTTGCGGATGTAAGTGGGATCCGTCATTTTTTGGGATCCGTGATGGTTTTTGGGATCCGTCAGCATTTGTCAACATACGTGAGCATCCGTCAGGTGTTGCAAATTGTAATCCGTCAGCATACGTCTACATATTAGGTCCGTTCGTCTAGTGTTTGCACAAGGCTTAAGGCACTAAATCAGAACAAATCTATGGGTCCAGATGCTATACACCCGCGTGTCCTAAAGGAGCTAGCCGAGACCCTGGCAACGCCCTTGTCGGTGATCTTTTCTAAGTCCCTAAACGAGGGTAGGCTACCCAGGGATTGGAAATTGGGTCACATCACCCCCATCTTCAAGAAGGGGAGCAAAAAGGAACCTAACAACTACAGACCAGTATGCTTGACCTCTGTGGCAGGGAAGGTTCTAGAAGGTTTCGTCAGAGACGCAATAGTTCAGCACATGAAAAGTAACAAGCTCTTCACCGAGCAGCAACATGGCTTCTTGCCCGGAAGGTCGACAACGACACAGTTACTAGCATGTCTAGGGGACTGGACTTGTTCGCTCGATAACAACCTCCCCACTGACGCCATTTACCTGGACTTCCAGAAAGCGTTTGATTCTGTTCCCATCGAACGATTGCTGGTAAAGGTAGAGAGCTTCGGCATCAAAGGCTGTCTGCTCAAGTGGATTAGATCGTTTCTGACTGACAGGCAACAAAGAGTATTTGTCAATCAAGCGTGTTCAGGATGGGCTATAGTTACGAGCGGAGTCCCACAAGGGAGCGTTCTCGGACCCATCCTGTTCCTTTTATTTGTGAACGATATGCCAAACTCAGCGAAAAGTGATCTTAAACTGTTCGCAGATGACACTAAAGTCTACCGTATAGTACGAGAAGCAAGTGACTGCGAGGCACTGCAAAATGACCTTGACAGTTTGCAATCCTGGGCAAAGATCTGGCAGATGAAGTTCCATCCGAATAAATGCACAGTATTAAGGATCGGAACAGGGCATCCCCCCTTTCACTACCATATGTCTGACCACCACGGTGAGACCGTTAACCTGGAAAATACGAAAGAGGAAAAAGATCTTGGAATCAAAGTTGACAAAGACCTAAGTTTTGAGTCTCATATCTTGTCAATAGCCTCCAAGGCAAACCAGATGACAGGGTTGTTATGGAGAACTTTTCAGTTTGTCGACAGAGAGGTCTTCACCATCCTTTTCAAATCCCTAGTGCGTCCTCTCATCGAGTACGGCGCCCCCGTATGGTCCCCCGGGACCTGGAAGTTAGTGGACGTTTTAGAGAACGTACAGAGACGTGCAACAGAGAGAATCCCTGGCCTGAGAGAGCTCCCATACGAGCAGCGGCTCAGAACCCTGAAACTCCCCACCCTACTGTACAGAAGACTAAGAGGTGACCTTATCAACACGTATAAATACATACACGGGTTATACGACACCGAGCCATGTATACCGGAAACTAAGAGGGAAGGGAGGACAAGAGGGCACAGCCTACGCCTAACAAGGCCAAGATCGAACACCAACAAAAGAGACGACTTCTTTAGCAACAGAGTAGTGCCATGGTGGAACACATTACCAGAAGAAGTGGTTACAGTACCAACAGTAAACAGTTTTAAGATGAGGCTAGATAGAGCCATGGAAGAACACCCCATTATGTACAACTACAAGGCTCTGGACAGACCACATAAACCAACCATGTCGGTATGCTGACCGAACAGAATGAGGAGCGGTTTCAACTGGAGCAAGACTCCTACCTAACCGAAGACTCTACTCTACTCTCTACTCATTTTCCCGCCATTTTTATATCTACGCTAGCAGTGAAGTGTTACGTCATAGCGGTTGTGACGGACAGAAGTTAAATGAAAATTCTTGACAGTATACGTCCGTTTTCTCATGACATTTTGTATGCTCATGCAGGTTTATGTTTTATGCATTTACTGACAGAAAAGGAAGGAACATCAGAGGATGTATAAATGTACATAGCGGCAGTTAATTGTGCCGTGTTTCTTCCTACCGGTATTTTGTACCCCCTCCCAACCACGCGCCCGTTCGCCGTGTAATTCCGCGGCGTGTTACAATTACAATATTACGCTTTTAGCAGGACAAGAGTGGCAGAAAAGTTACACAGATGAAGTGGCAAGGGTAACCTATAACAGCAACATGTAACTGGAGAAAATGATGCGTTGACAATTTGTCAAATCAGTAACACACAGTTATGGCTAGAGAAATCGTCGTAAACGTACCGGTATTATGATAATAGATGTTAATACTTTGGACATTATTCTCTAGTATTCTGATAAAGAAATTTTATGGATCCGATGCGTTTCATGATAAGACTTCAGAATTGCGACATCTTCAATGGGGAGGAACACTGGACAGTATGCAAATAAGAGCCTCATTGTCATAGTCAAGTAGGTCACAAGAGAACTTCCGGGTCAAAAGTCACTACTTCCTGTCTGGTCGAAGACGGCGTGGGACAGACTCGGCGCGGAGTTGCTTGTTCAGTCTCGCAGAAATACAACATTTTACAGGCTCAACTGGCGGCTGTGTATAAGAGAACATCCAGGTAAGAATACAGAGCAAATGTTGGCAAGGAAAAGAAGTATCGGAAAATAGCTAAAATGTTGACAAATGCGAGTTGAAAAGTCTCAGCGGAGAGAACTGAGAGGAAACGGGAGGGTCAGTTCGGGGTTACGAAGTCTTGCCCTTATGGTAAAATCAAGGAGAACATTGGATGAGAGTACCACGCCTGTCTTAACACCTGAGTCAACCCTTTTTTATTTATTTTTCTCAGCTCTGGATTAACATTATTGCTTGTATTAAAGAGGGACGCAGATGTTGCATGTTCTGTATACATGAAGTCCCTTTCTCCGCCTCGTCACAAGAACTTCCCGCCATTTTCACATGACTCCGGCTATAGACGACTTTCACACTTCCCATAATACATTGCCACAGGGTTCCGGATATGGATGTTGATTGGGATGTTACCACCGTTGCCCAGGATGCAAAACCAGGGTGAAACCAGCTAAAACCTTCAGTACGACGGCGGCAAAGCATATTAACTAATTATTTGTCTTGCAAATATAGTCACAGTACCCGGGACATGGTAAAAATCACTTTCTGACAACAAAGAACAAAGGCTGCAGACGAAACGCAAGTCGTGACCCATGAGGTCATCGGGCGAAACCAACTAACAGCCACAGTGGTGACGGGCTTGCTAGTTTATACTTCTGACCACAAAAATTGGAAAATTCTCAGCCCTGATAATAGCTGTACAATATTTTTTGGACAACTCATTAGTTTATATGCTTTGCCGCCCTCGTATTGCAGGTTTTAGCTGGTTTCACCCTGGTTTTGCACCCTGGACAACGGTGGTAACATCCCAGTCAACATCCATATCCGGAACCCTGTCGCAATGTATTATGGGAAGTGTGAAAGTCGTCTATACAGTTACATGTATTATCATATAGCCAGGGGACGTGGGCCAATCAGAAGGCCCCATTTCATGCTGGTTATGACGCCGTAACAGCCGTGCATTAAATTTTTGATTATCGCACGTGTGCATTAAAAACTTTTGAAAGTTTAAACCAATCAGAAGGACAGACAAACAGGACGCTGGCCAATCAGAATGAGATATCCAGGAATCGTCCATCTGCCAAGATAGGGGAATAATTACAGGCATGGCAGGGGGGGTGGCTCCCTCTATTAACATCGGTAGTGCGTGTTTCTTTGTTCAAAGAAAACATTTGCCGTCTTAAAACAACATTGAATTACCTATAATATTTAAGACAATAAAATCTATTTCAAGTCATGTCCAATTTAAACTGCAAATGGAAAATAAAATTATTTGCACCCCCGCCCATTCAAGTTCAGACGACAATAACACCACGGTCCGCCATTGAGTAGCGGTCATGGCGCTGGAGGACCAAAATGCTACCTTTCTTCGGAGAAGTCGTGTCTGAGTTCGTAGTGAACGAGATTCTCAAGAGCTGTGAAGCACAGGGATCCCGGAATGCCTCAGGAAAGCCGGCAGAGATTTAGCGCCTGATACGAACGAACTCGACAAACTGGAGAATGGGCGAGTGGAGAAATACGGAGCGTGCAACAGTTTGTAACATAATGAATCGACTTTGTTCTTATTTCAAGCCTTGGAACAGAAATACATTTCACGTACAAGTTTTATGTTGTTCAAATTCACTGTTCAAATTTATGTACTGAATAAAAGATGTATGTTTTAGAAAAGAATTTGTCGCTCCTACTCAAACGGAAACTCTACTCTACTCTTAAATGGGTCAGTGTGGATAGGCTATATGATAATAGGGTTAATGACCCACCTGTTCCTCGGTATATATGGTGTTCGAAATTGTGAACAGTCCTTGTCGCGACATCGTTTGGATTTGCATAACAATGTCCAGATGGGTTTTGTTTTCAATTTTGGGGCCTTACCCTTTGACTTATTACCTAGAATTCCTGTCGCCACACATGCGTTCTATCCTCTTTGAAAGGGCTTATAGCATCACTCAATGAACACAGAAATTTGTACTAAATATTACACACTCGTCTGATCTTCCAAGATTCTACTTCCAGCTCTTGATTAATGCCACCGGGTAATTAATAATATTAAACGCTGATTATTACTCCGATGACGTCACAGTGATGAACAGTTCAGAACTGTCTTTTGTGGTCAATGTGACGTCATAGAAGGAATAATCAACTTTTAATTCAATTACCTGGCATCAACAACATTGAGTTCAAGTACGATCTTGGATGTTTGATGTTCATTAATATCAGAAGGGTGTACATGTAGTACAAATGTGTATGATCTGTAACTAATGTAAGCATAGCCATTATCATTGAATATAATCAAATATTGGTGTCAGAAATACTAGTACATGTACTTAAAACACTCACACCAAGCTTAGTCAGACCAAGGACGTTATAACCCAGGCCTCCTTGGTCAGACATGCATCAACTGCCACCAAACGTGGGGACTGTTCAAAGTGTCTCAAGGTGGTATGTCTTATGTTTGTCAGCATCTTAACAAATTGCAATTATCTTATTTCAACCTATGCCACAAACTCAACTGAGATAAATCTGGATTCATTTGTTCTTTACAGATTGTTGTCATGGCAACACATAGCAACTGCTGTGCTGATACTGAAGACGGGGGGAAGGTTGACACAAAATCGTACCTGTGTGAGGAGTGCAACAGGCAGTTTAGCAGGCTGAGAGATCTGAAGAGGCACATGTGCACTCTTGCAGGGGAGAAACCATACAAGTGTGAGGAGTGCAGCAGGCAGTTTAGTCAGCTGAGTCGTCTGAAGACCCACATGCACAGTCACACTGGGGAGAAACCGTACAATTGTGAGAAGTGCAGCAAACAGTTTAGTCAGCTGGGTACTCTGAACAGGCACAGGCGAACTCACACAGGGGAGAAACCTTACAAGTGTGAGGAGTGCAGCAGGCAGTTCAGTGTGCTGAGCAATCTGAAGACCCACATAAGAACTCACACAGGGGAGAAACCCTTCAAGTGTGACGAGTGCAGCAAGCAGTTCAGTGAGCTGGGTACGCTGAAGATACACATGCTTACTCATACAGGGGAGAAACCCTACAAGTGTAAGGAGTGCAGCAAACAGCTTACTCAGTTGAGTCATCTGAAGACCCACATGCGAACTCACACTGGGGAGAAACCCTACAGTTGTGAGGAATGTAGCAAACAGTTCAGCACGTCATGTGGTCTTAAGACCCACATGCGCACTCACACAGGTGAGAAACCCTACAAGTGTGAGGAGTGTAGCAAACATTTCAGTGCACTGGCAGATCTGAAGAAGCACAGGCGCACTCACACAGGGGAGAAACCATATAAGTGTGAGGAGTGCAGCAAGCAGTTCAGACATGTTGGAAGTCTGAAGAGTCACAGGCGAACTCACACGGGGGAGAAACCATACAAGTGTGAGGAGTGCAGCAAGCAGTTTAGTCAGCAGCAGCATCTGAAGATCCACATGCGAACCCACACAGGGCAGAAACCCTTCAAGTGTGAGGAGTGCATGAGGCAGTTTAGTACACTGGATACTCTGAAGATCCACATGCGTACTCACACAGGGGAGAAACCTTGCAAGTGTGATGAGTGTAGCCGGCAGTTCAGTACGCCAGGTCAACTGAAGTCACACATGCGCACTCACACAGGTGAGAAACCGTACAGGTGTGAGAAGTGCAGCAGGCAGTTCAGTCATCTGAGTTACCTGAAGCTTCATGTACGAACTCATACAGGGGAGAAACCCTTTAAGTGTGAGGAGTGCCTCAAAC
The DNA here is from genome assembly GCF_000003815.2 of Branchiostoma floridae. Lineage (NCBI taxonomy): Eukaryota > Metazoa > Chordata > Leptocardii > Amphioxiformes > Branchiostomatidae > Branchiostoma > Branchiostoma floridae. The sequence continues at coordinate 801,535 of NC_049979.1, forward strand.
AGTTTAGTCAGCTAGCTCATCTGAAGAGCCATATGCGTACTCATACAGGTGAGAAACCCTATGCGTGTGAGGAGTGCAGCAAACAGTTTAGTAATCTGTGTAGTCTGAAGACCCACAAACGCACACACACAGGGGAGAAACCCTACAGATGTGATGAGTGCAGCAGGCAGTTCAGTCAGCTGGGGAGTCTGAAGACTCACATGAGATCTCACACAGGGGAGAAACCCTACAAGTGTGGGGAGTGTAGCAGGCAGTTCAGTGAGCTAGGTGGTCTAAAGTCTCACATGCGTACCCACACAGGTGAGAAGCCCTACACCTGTGAAGTTTGCAGCAAACGATTCTGTCACCAGAGTTCTATGAAGAAACACCAGCAAATGCACACAAAAGCCTGAACGTTGGAGAAACATGACAGGGTCATTTATAGATAAGTGGGTCATTGGGAGAACTTGTCACTAGTCATTTGTGAAAGAAAAGGTGATGATGCATGATGGAAAAGTATTGGACAGAGAAAAAAGAGGAAAGAATTTGTGACAGCTGAGTACGATATGCCATACATTCAGAGGAGCGCTCTGGAGACACACATGGAACTTATCTTTTGATTTGAGTTCGTAAAGAATTTGGAACATGTCAGAGAACTTTAGTAAATGTAAGGCGAGTGGTGTCTTCTCCTTAGATTTTGAAGAGGTCATTTTGGGAAGATGCTTTAAGTTAGGTTCAAAGTTAAGTTTATTGTTATCACTAGGTTCCTATGCAACGATATCAATAGTTGTGGAGGCAGTTTTATCAGCTTGGTGTTTAAAGAACTGACTGGTTGGCTTGGGCAATAGATCACCTCGTACCTCGACGCACGTTTTCATTTGTTTCTATTTTGCCGGGTTTTCTTTTCGTCGGTCTACCTGATAAAATTGCGTAAAAAGAAGTCCAAAACAAGCCGTAGTATTCCTGAACATTATAGAATGAAAAGACTTGTACTTACACATTCATGTTTTGAGAAATGGGCTGCAGTGCTACGAAAATTACTTTTGCAGATTTTGTTTCTACCCTACTTTTTGTAGATTCTTTGTATTGAATTATAAAAAAGTATTACTTTATTTTGTCAGATTTTCTTTTTGTCTACCTGGTAAAAATGCCTGAAACGAAGTCCAAAACAAGCCCTACTATTCCCGGACATCTTGTGTTCCTGAACATTATAGAATAAAAAGACTTGCATGTACATGTGCATGTATAGAGAAGCTGACGGTATTTTCTTGGAGGGCTGCAATACCAAGAAAATTACTTTTGCAAAGTTTAGTTTCTATTCTGGTTAAATGGTTCAACTAGTATTAGATTAACTGCATATGTTGGTTGGATAGAATGGCAGCAAAGTATGGAAGACCTACTGTACTAGTATTTAGTTCTTTATTTATCACTTATTTGGTTTAGATTGGTGATTGAAAGAGCGTTGAAATGCCAGCACTTCCAATGAGTATGGAATACTATAATTGATGATATCAACATCATTAAAAATGAAATCCAGACTTTTTGTCTTGACTCTTGAACAATATAATTTTTTTCCTGTTTGTATTTTCCAACTTCAGTTCTACCTCCTGATACCCCTGCTCAGTTATGGTAACCTTTACGACTCGCGTATCATAAGTCTTTCTTATTGATTTAGGCAAGGACATTAATTTAGGTAAATAAGAGCTTTATTTGTATAAATCATAAAAGATGACCATCATATCCATCCAAGTAACATCCACTGAAGACGTTCAAATTCAACAGAATTACGTTGATGAATTAGACATCCAGGTAATAAGATATGTCAGAAAGAAGTTACGCAAGTAGCGGCAGGCGACTGTTGTTTTATGCTTCCACTTACAGCTCCCCTAAGCAGAAACGTAAACCAACAGTCGCCTGCGGCTATTACTCAAGCAACTTGGTATGATTTTGAAAACGGTCAGACGTTTCATCAGAGACACTGATCAAAGGCAATAGATGATACTTGAAACGTCCGACCGTTTCCAAAATCATGTCCAGTTGCTTAAGTAACTGCTTTTTGGCATATCCAACAGTCTTGTTTTAGTAAAGAGAGCTATCTTATTGAAATACTTTCTATAGATAATATAGAATAGACCCTAATTTGCATATGATGTATGTATGATTTCACCTTTTACTTTAAAATGCAAATGGTTAGAGACTCGCATCTTTTCTGGAGTCATAGTAATTTCTGCTTCATGTGCATAATAGTATCTATCGACGTTTCTCTCTCAGCTCACATGTTTGAGTTGTTTTATTATGGAATGTTGTTGTAACAGTAAGTAAGTAATGAAATTTCTTCGTCAATTATACAATTTATACAATAATTAGTATGATTACCATTTTATTACATCAATCACCTAGGTGGGAAACAAGGCTAACCTCATCGCCTCATTTAGATCATGCAAATGACGGTCTAATTTGCATAAATCATACTCACTGGAGAGGACTTCCGGGTCAAGTGCCACTGCTTCCTGTCTGGCTGAAACGGTGTGGGGACAGACTCGGCGTGCGCGGAGTGGAGGCCGGAGGTGCTTTTCCAGTCTCGCAGATTTATACGACATTTACACTTTTCACAGGCTCAACTGGCGCCTGTGTACAAGTGAACATCCAGGTAAGCAGAAAGAGCAAATTTTGGTGAGGAAAGTATTAGAAAATAGCTAAAATGTTGGCAGATTTGAGTCGAAAAGTCTCAGTGGAGAGAGCTGAGAGGAAAACGGGTGGGTCAGTTAGGGGTTACGAACTCTTACCGTTGTTGTAAAATCAGGGAGGAATGGATGAGAAGACCACGTTTGTCACCTAACAGTTAAAGCAACACGCCTTATTCGATTGTTCTCGGATGTGGATGAACAATATTGATTGTTAGATGGACGCTGTTGTTGCATGTTCCGTATACATGAAGTCCTTTTCTCCGCCTCGTCACAACAAATTCCCGCCATTTTTACATCAGAATCCGGCTTATTTACTTGCCCGAAGAGCTGGCTTGGAACAAATTGGCCAGAATCCGCCTGTAGCTTTCATGCTCATAAGTAAGCCCTTCTGTGTCTTCTGTAGATCCGAGAACGCATTTTCGGCGAGAGGAAATTATTCTAGGTAATACTGTAAATGCATTTACTTGAATTTACCTATTTATTTAAGTTTGTGGGGATTTACTTTGCGGTAGCGAGAAATTGGAGTGTTTATGGTGGTTTTAAGTTCACGGTAGCGCCATAGACTGTAGTAAAAAACTACCAATTTGACCAGGAAAAAATCTTTAAAAGTTTTAGATCCGGAACTACCTTTACTTGCCGGGCAGATCCCTTTGTTCCTCCGGCCGGCTCAGCTTACCCAAACGAATCAAACCATTTATTATTGCATCAAGAAATGCCCTTTAAAACACTCAACGCGTAGCCTAGTCAGACCAAGGACCTAGTTATAACCTCCTTGGTCAGGCATGCATCAACTGCCTCCAGACTTGGGTACTGTTATGTGTCGTGTTTGTCAGCATCTTCACCGTTCAATCTTATTTTAACCTGTGCTACAAACTCACCTGAGATAAATCTTGTTTCATTTTTTTCTTTACAGATTGTTGTCATGGCAACGTATAGCAACTGCTGTGCTGAAGCTGAAGACGGAGAGGCTGCTCTTAAACTGGCCGCCACAAAACCGTACCCATGTGAGGAGTGCAGCAGGCAGTTTAGTAGGCTGAGAGATCTGAAGAGGCACAGGCGAACTCACACAGGGGAGAAACCTTACAAGTGTGAGGAGTGCAGCAAACAGTTCAGTCAGCTGAGTCATCTGAAGACTCACATGCCGACTCACACAGGGGAGAAGCCATACAAGTGTGAGGAATGCAGCAGGCAGTTCGGGCAGCTGAGTCACCTAAAGACCCACATGCGTACTCACACTGGGGAGAAACCCTACAAGTGTGAGGAATGCAGCAGGCAGTTTAGTCAGCCGGGTACTCTGATGAGGCACAAGCGAACTCACACAGGGGAGAAACCTTACAAGTGTGAGGAGTGCAGCAGGCAGTTCAGTGTGCTGAGTAATCTGAAGACCCACATAAGAACTCACACAGGGGAAAAATCCTTCAAGTGTGAGGAGTGTAGCAGGCAGTTTGGAAGGCTAAGTTATCTGAAGACCCATATGCGCAGTCACACAGGGGAGAAACCTTACAAGTGTGAGGAGTGCAGCAAGCAGTTTAGCCATCTGCAGAGTCTAAAGAAGCATGTGCGCATTCACACAGGGGAGAAACCCTATAAGTGTGAGGAGTGCAGCAAACAGTTTAGTCAGCAGAGTCATCTGAAGACACACATGCGCACTCATAAAGTTGAGAAACCGTACAAGTGTGAGGAGTGCAGCAAGCAGTTCAGTCAGTTGATTGATCTGAAGAGACACATGCGCACTCACACAGGGGAGAAACCCTACAAGTGTGAGGAGTGCAGCAGGCAGTTCAGTCGTCTGGGTACTCTGAAAAGCCACATGCGTACTCACACAGGGGAGAAACCTTACAAGTGTGAGAACTGCAGCAGGGAGTTCAGTAGGCTTAATACTCTGAAGACACACATGCATACTCACGCGGGAGAAACTACAAGTGTGAGGAGTGCAGCAGCCAGTTCAGTACGCTAGGTACTCTAAAGAAGCACATGGTTACTCACACAGGTGAAAAACCTTACAAGTGTGTGGAGTGCAGCAGGCAGTTCAGTGAGCTAAGTAGTCTAAAGTCTCACATGTGGACCCACACAGGTGAGAAGCCCTACACCTG
>NC_049979.1:806393-808192 GCF_000003815.2 Branchiostoma floridae
GTGTGCAGCAAAAGATTCTGTCACCTGAGCACTATAAAGAAACACCAGGGAATTCACAGAAAAGGCTGGATATGACGGCCATTTATATATAAGTTGGTCATCAAGAGAACTTGCCACAAGGACATTAATGGAAAGGTAATGAATGGAGAAAGAGGAAGTAATCGGTGACAGTTGACTACAAAATGCCACACAGTATGTAGAGTGCTCACACATCAGAACTTACTCTTTGATTTGAGTTGTTAGTGAACTTGGAACATGGCTGAGAACTTTGGTAAATGTAAAACGAGTAATGTGTGATGTAAAGCTGTCCTCTCCCAAGACTTTGAAGAGGTCAGTTGGGGAAGATACTATTAAGTTATCACAGAACTATGGTAAATGTAAGGCAAGTAATGCCTTCTCCCTAGATTTTGAAGAGGTCATTTTGGGAAGATACTGTAGAGAATTGGCTGGTTGGCTTGGGCAATAGACCAAAGTGTACCTTCATGTACTTTTGTTTTTGTCAGACTTTCTAATCGTCTTCTTGATAAAATTGCCTAAAAAAAGAAGTCCCAAAACAAGCTGTAGTATTCCTGGACATCTTATATACCTCAACATAATGGAATGAAAGGACTTGTATGTACATGTATAGAGAAGCCAATGATATTTTGTTGGAGGGCTTCAGTGCTACGAAAATCACTTTTGCACAGTTTAGTTTCTATTCTACTTTTTGTGTTGAATTATAAAAAATATTAGATTATTTTGTCAGAGTTTCTTTTTTTCTACCTGATGAAAATGCCTAAAAAGAAGTCCAAACGAAGCCGTAGTATTCCTGAACATTATTTCGTGTGGAATGGAAAGACTTGTATGTACGTGTATAGAGAAACCGAAGACATTTTGCTGGAGGGCTGCAATGCTAAGAAAATTACTTTTGAACAGTTTAGTTTCTATTCTACTTTTGTATTGAATGGTTAAAATATTAGATGAACTGCATATTCTGAGAAGTATGAAGCTGTAAGGATGGACATTGTATGTTAGGATATAGCAGTAAAGTATGAGAGAATGTACATTACATTTATTTAGTTATCTCGCTATCACTTATTTTCGTCCAGTTCAGTTCAGTTTAGATTGATGATTAAAAGAGCATTGAAATACCAGTACTTCCTATGAGTATGGAATGCCATTGATGTTATCAACAGCAATAAAACTAAAATCCAGACTTTTTGTCCTGTCCCTTACCTTTACTTACCTCCTCATCCTCTAAATCAACCTTTACTGACTGATGTATTGTAAGACGTGTTTCTCAATGAAATAAGAGCCTCAACTGATAGATCATATCAGTCAATCATATTTGATCCAAATAACACCCACACAAGTCATTCAAATTTGTTTTGATGTTAGCAGTCTTGTCTGAATGAATTCTTGAATTGTTCAATAAATTGCTCAATGAGCTGCTGAATGAATTGCAGAATATTCAGGCCTATAGATTCTACTCTCCAAGCAGAGGTTAGGCTCTGGCTGTTTTTTTAACGTTATGTCGTTTTTATCGGGCTTTCCATTTTGTATTTTATCTTGCTGTGTCAAAACCTAACTGGCTGGCGTAGTTCAAGAAAAATGACAAAATAGAAAGCCCGATAACGACTAAAAAAAAGTTTAAAAAACAGCCGGTGCCTAACCTCTGCTTGGAGAGTATAGATTCCTGGTGCTTCAATCTTCCCGAGTTATCACCTGATGTACTTCTATCATCCCAGTGGTTGTCCAATCTGGTCACCAACTTGTCAACAGTTTTAGCTTCAACCACAAGCTGTGGTAAAGCCCCGTTA
>NC_049979.1:808831-811958 GCF_000003815.2 Branchiostoma floridae
GAGCTCGCTGACAACTCGGCCGAGCTAAATTCTTGATTTGTAAACGGGGCTTTAGGAGTTCCAGTCCTTTACAGTTCGACACTAAACAACTGGCATAATTCTGTTCTTAGTGGAACTGTGCGCTCTTGTTGCACTTCCAGCACAAAGAGAGACTAGAGGGATTCTCTCTGGAACTCTTACCAGCTTGAAAAGCTGTTTTCTATACTATGAAAAAGGCTCTCTGGTGCCTTTTTGGGGGCTCATACAAAACTTTGGCGGCCCATTCTTTTGTGCGGGTCGCCGATTGGGGGCCTTGCCGACTTTGGGGCTTCCCGAGGGCCGGCATTCGGGCCCCAATCCAAAAGAAATGGCCAGCAAAAGTGTATTATGAGGAAAAAAAAAGGCACCAGAGAGCCTGCTATGGAGGCTAGTTTTTGCCCTTCTCTACCTAAGTGTGGGCTCTGTTAAATGGAGGTTTAGAGTATAAAACATGTTCTTTGTTGGGTCATAAAACACATCATGGTTTATCTGTATCACCAAGTGTCAGACTGGCCTTTGGGTGATCCACCCGCAATCGGGCCGGTACCTCGGGTGTTACAGATACACCGTGTTGTATACTTAACGGGTTTGCTATACAAGCAAACTTAAGATACTGGACAAAAATGAAATGACACCAGATATAAAATGTACTAATTTTATTTCCCAATATTCTGTTATAACGGCAGGCATGTAAATACTTTACATTTGGGATTGCATTGAAAACACCACAACACAAGTACTACCTATCTTTTAATTTATACACTGTAAATAGTTGACATTTAGGACTACATCTGCTATTGTCTACTTATCAGACTGTTAACGGCTACACTTACTTGTAGTGCCTAATAGAACTGGTCAGAATTGCCCTGAGGAAGGTGGCAGATGGTTACTGAAATGTTGATCTTGAATAAAGTTCTTGTTCGTGTACAAAGAATCTTATCAACTGCACACTCTTGATTCTCACCATGCCATTCACTTAAAATAAGTTGGCAGTGCTAAATGGAGTCAATTCTGACACTTTGGAAAGAGAGCATATCACTTGGCCTAGTTCCTTTATCCACAGCTTTGTCCTATGTCTGTTAACACATTTAGGGTATTTAGGGACATCAAGTTGACAAAAATTCCAATATTTTGAAAATATTGCAATTTCAAACCAGCATCTAGTGACGTGATATTCCTAAATATCCTGTTTTTAAAAGCAAAGGATATAGGTAGGTTATCCCGTGGATGAGGTGAACTAGCGTTAATCATATAAGAATTTGTTCCATTTCACATATGTGAAATCCTAAAATCAGGGATCTTTTAATTTTCACAACAAATATGTATTACTGGGTTAGAAAATAACGGAGAAAGTTATTACACATGGAATGATCTCACAATGAATTACATAGCTATGTACAGAAAGCTCTTCCAACTGTCGTCTTCACACCCTGACCACTTCAGCAGCCGTGCACCTGGGCTTCCTGGCGGCACCACCTTGGGTTGGGGAGGGAGGACACTGGATGACAAAGCGGGCGAACGTGCCTCCGGTCTGAGCCTTGGTTATCCTGCCGGGGTTCACACAGACACACCCCAGCACATCCTGGCAATGCACAGGAAAAACGGAGAGTAAAACAAGTGTCAAGTCAATGCATTATGGTGAGTTAAGCCCGTCACACATAGCTGGCCATAGTAGGGGTTGTGGTGAACAGGAAAAAGAAGAGTAAATCAATTAAGTCATTGCATTTATGAAGGTTAGACATCCAGGTGAACAATATTCAAATACAATTCAATCCCTACAACTGTAATCTAGTTGTAGGGATTGAATTGTATTTGAATAATTAAGTCAATGCATGACGGTGAGTCAAGCCAGTCACACAAAGCTGTCCATAGTAGGCATGGGTGCCGCTACAGACAATTCAGGAACAGGTATCCAGACCTGAACCTGACTGTGAACACTTGTAAATAGAAGATACAATTTTCTACAAAGGAGTTTATTGGAGGGAGTATCCAGCTCCCACAGCTGTTTTGAAATCCTGTCTTCATGTAAACTCTGTAAGTTTTACTGTAGAAACTTGGTACAAATGGGGAGTTACATGTAAGCTGTGGGAAAGTCCTGAATGTTGGACTTCTCAGTCCAATCTTTATGTAGCAGCTTGGACATGTAATTAAAGGTAGATTATGGGGTAACCGTTACTGTAAATGCATCTAAATTCGCGGGGACTTAATTTCGCGTTAGCGGGAAAAGGGACTTTTCGAGTTTGTTTTAAGTTCGCGGTAGCACCATTCACTGTAGTCTCTTACTGCCATGGAAAAATGTTTGCGGTGGTTTTAAGTTCGCAGTGAAGTGGCCACCGTGAAGACCGCGAACATTTAACCACTGCGAAAGTTTCTGCATTTACAGTATTGTCCCTCTTTTGAAATGAGTAAACAAATAAACAGTAACCTCACCTTGACAAAGTACCTGAGGTCGGAGGGGATGATGAGAACGTCGGGTGTGGCCTGAAGCCGACAGAACTGCTCGTAGTGTTCGTAGTCGATGTTCACGTCCTCCGAGGGGGGGTACAGGGGGTAGTAACTACAGAAAAAACACAGAATAACAGTGGTTACATGGAGAGGGGGGTACAGGGGGTAGTAACTACAGAAAAAACACAGAATTACAGCAGTTACATGGAGGGGGGGTACAGGGGGTAGTAACTACAGGAAGAAATGTCATCATGTATACTTGATATGCTGTGAGTTATCATCCGTGGAGAAAACAGCAAACATGTAATTGTCAAATAATTGTCAAAATAAAGCTGGAAAAGCTAATAAATCATAATAATTTTTTTTTTTATCTCTTAAGAAGAACTGGGAGAAATAAATATGTCACTATGCAAAAGGACGTGTACATTTTACCATAAATAAATACAGGTGTTTACCAAAGAAGGTATTTAATGGACAGAGGAAACAGTGAACAGGACCCACCTTTGCTGAGTGAGGATGTGCTTGATAAGCCTGCCTAACCTGTCAGAGGAACCTCTGGAAAAAGGGAAACAACAAATTACACCTCCACCAAAGTGACTTGTCATTTCCTGCATCCTGGAACAATACTGTCATGTACTAACCTACTGATGAGTCGGACAGCCAG
>NC_049979.1:813383-814973 GCF_000003815.2 Branchiostoma floridae
GGGGCATGGGTTCGAACCCAAAATGGACTTTTTTGAAACAGAGCCAAGATGTCCCAGAGGCTGTTAGTAAATGTATGTGGGTAAACATTTAACCTAACTTCCCCACTCCGTTGATGGTCAGGGTGCACGGGTCCGACACAAAGTGGACTCTCTGAAACACACACATCACAGAGGCTGTTAGTACATGTATGTGGGAAAACATTTAACCTAACTCCACCGCCCCGTTGATGGTCAGGGTGCACGGGTCTGACACAAAGTGGACTCTCTGAAACACACACAACACAGAGGCTGTTAGTACATGTATGTGGGTAAACATTTAACCTAACTCCACCGCCCCGTTGATGGTCAGGGTGCACGGGTCTGACACAAAGTGGACTCTCTGAAACACACACATCACAGAGGCTGTTAGTACATGTATGTGGGTAAACATTTAACCTAACTCCACCACTCCGTTGATGGTCAGGGTGCATGTATGTGGGCAAACATTTAACCTAACTCCACCACCCCGTTGATGGTCAGGGTGCATGTATGTGGGCAAACATTTAACCTAACTCCACCACCCCGTTGATGGTCAGGGTGCACGGGTCCGACACAAAGTGGACTCTCTGAAACACACACATCACAGAGGCTGTTAGTACATGTATGTGGGAAAACATTTAACCTAACTCCACCACCCCGTTGATGGTCAGGGTGCACGGGTCCGACACAAAGTGGACTCTCTGAAACAGAGACAGGACAGAGGCTGTTAGTACATGTATGTGGGTAAACATTTAACCTAACTCCACCACCCCGTTGATGGTCAGGGTGCACGGGTCCGACACAAAGTGGACTCTCTGAAACAGAGACAGGACAGAGGCTGTTAGTACATGTATGTGGGTAAACATTTAACCTAACTCCACCACCCCGTTGATGGTCAGGGTGCACGGGTCAGACACAAAGTGGACTCTCTGAAACACAGACAGGACAGAGACTGTTAGTACATGTATGTGGGTAAACATTTAACCTAACTCCACCACCCCGTTGATGGTCAGGGTGCACGGGTCCGACACAAAGTGGACTCTCTGAAACACACACAACACAGAGGCTGTTAGTACATGTATGTGGGTAGACATTTAACCTAACTCCACCACCCCGTTGATGGTCAGGGTGCATGGGTCCGACACAAAGTGGACTCTCTGAAACACACACATCACAGAGGCTGTTAGTACATGTATATATATATATATATATATATATATATATGTGTGTGTAAACATTTAACCTAACTCCACCACCCCGTTGATGGTCAGGGTGCACGGGTCCGACACAAAGTGGACTCTCTGAAACACACACATCACAGAGACTGTTAGTACATGTATGTGGGCGAACATTTAACCTAACTCCACCACCCCGTTGATGGTCAGGGTGCACGGGTCCGACACAAAGTGGACTCTCTGAAACACACACATCACAGAGGCTGTTAGTACATGTATGTGGGTAGACATTTAACCTAACTCCACCACCCCGTTGATGGTCAGGGTGCACGGGTCAGACACAAAGTGGACTCTCTGAAACAGAGACAGGACAGAGACTGTTAGTACATGTATGTGG
>NC_049979.1:815073-864997 GCF_000003815.2 Branchiostoma floridae
AAAGTGGACTCTCTGAAACACACACATCACAGAGGCTGTTAGTACATGTATGTGGGTAAACATTTAACCTAACTCCACCACCCCGTTGATGGTCAGGGTGCACGGGTCCGACACAAAGTGGACTCTCTGAAACACACACAACACAGAGGCTGTTAGTACATGTATGTGGGTAAACATTTCACCTAACTCCACCACCCCGTTGATGGTCAGGGTGCACGGGTCCGACACAAAGTGGACTCTCTGAAACACACACAACACAGAGGCTGTTAGTACATGTATGTGGGTAAACATTTCACCTAACTCCACCACCCCGTTGATGGTCAGGGTGCACGGGTCCGACACAAAGTGGACTCTCTGAAACACACACATCACAGAGGCTGTTAGTACATGTATGTGGGAAAACATTTAACCTAACTCCACCACCCCGTTGATGGTCAGGGTGCACGGGTCCGACACAAAGTGGACTCTCTGAAACAGAGACAGGACAGAGGCTGTTAGTACATGTATGTGGGTAAACATTTAACCTAACTCCACCACCCCGTTGATGGTCAGGGTGCATGGGTCCGACACAAAGTGGACTCTCTGAAACACACACATCATTACAGAGACTGTTAGTACATGTATGTGGGTAAACATTTAACCTAACTCCACCACCCCGTTGATGGTCAGGGTGCAAGGGTCAGACACAAAGTGGACTCTCTGAAACAGAGACAGGACAGAGGCTGTTAGTACATGTATGTGGGTAAACATTTAACCTAACTCCACCACCCCGTTGATGGTCAGGGTGCATGGGTCCGACACAAAGTGGACTCTCTGAAACACACACATCATTACGGAGACTGTTAGTACATGTATGTGGGTAAACATTTAACCTAACTCCACCATCCCGTTGATGGTCAGGGTGCACGGGTCCGACACAAAGTGGACTCTCTGAAACACACACATCACAGAGACTATTAGTACATGTATGTGGGTAAACATTTAACCTAACTCCACCACCCCGTTGATGGTCAGGGTGCACGGGTCCGACACAAAGTGGACTCTCTGAAACACACACATCACAGAGACTATTAGTACATGTATGTGGGTAAACATTTAACCTAACTCCACCACCCCGTTGATGGTCAGGGTGCAAGGGTCAGACACAAAGTGGACTCTCTGAAACAGAGACAGGACAGAGGCTGTTAGTACATGTATGTGGGTAAACATTTAACCTAACTCCACCACCCCGTTGATGGTCAGGGTGCATGGGTCCGACACAAAGTGGACTCTCTGAAACACACACAACACAGAGACTGTTAGTACATGTATGTGGGTAAACATTTAACCTAACTCCACCACCCCGTTGATGGTCAGGGTGCACGGGTCAGACACAAAGTGGACTCTCTGAAACAGAGACAGGACAGAGGCTGTTAGTATATATATATGTGGGTAAACATTTAACCTAACTCCACCACCCCGTTGATGGTCAGGGTGCACGGGTCTGACACAAAGTGGACTCTCTGAAACACAGACAGGACAGAGACTGTTAGTACATGTATGTGGGTAGACATTTAACCTAACTCCACCATCCCGTTGATGGTCAGGGTGCAAGGGTCAGACACAAAGTGGACTCTCTGAAACAGAGGCACATGTGGGCAAACATTTAACATTCTATCTGCTACCTAAGTCCATAAGGCATAACCAGTACAGACTGGGGTGCCAAATGGTTCTTCCCGCACCAGATGGCGCATAGGGCGGAACCCATAGCCGTTTCAGTGGCTCTGGGCTACACAACGTTTGTGCAATCACTACAGCAGGGGGCTAGTCCACTGGTAGTGTTGTGTGTGAGTTGAGCTACCATACTCTTTCCCAAATGCTGAGTGCCAAGCAGAGAAAGCAGCATGTACCATTTTTAGAGTTTAAGATCAAACAGCAGAAAATACAATGCAATGGCCTTAAGTGTTTCCCTCGAACACAGTAAGTCATGTTTTTGATTGGCCAAGTCCTACTATAGAGTTTTAAAAATGGCACACGCAGCTTTCACTGCTTTGCACTCAGCATATGGTAAAGAGTATAGTTACCGTAGCTAAACAACCAACGCTGTTTTTGTTGAATGAAGGTTGGCTTTATCTCATAAAATGTCATTCTTAAAATCCAAGGAATGGTGTTTCTGGAGGTCATAGAATGGGGGTCATGGAAAATCGTCAGGGGGAGATAACTGCCAGACCCCTCTACAATGATAACGCCTGCGCCACTTGCCACATAAGTAAAAGCCGCAATCAGATGCCATCTGCATTGTAAACAATCCTAGTGAGAACTTAGAGGTGATTACTCTATGAGTGGAGTACTCACAGGAGAGTTGACCCCATCCACAGTGAAGGGAGGCTGAGGGTACACGTACTCATGATGCACGTCTCTCTGGGAGGGCACAAACACCAGATGGGTCTCCAGCCTGCATGGGGAATAAAAGTACCGGACTTAACTTCTGAGGTCACACTTTGGGGAACAAAAGTATGGGAGTGAACTTCTCAAGTCAAAAGTACAGGAGTTAACTTCCTCAAATCAACATTTGGGGAATAAAAGTATGGGAGTTAACTTCCTCAAATCAACATTTGGGGAAAGAAGTACAGGAGTTAACTTCCTCAAATTAAAATTTCTAGAATTGCTGGCAATTGTATAAAAGGTAGCATTGCACTATTACTTGTCAGGCTTGCCACACAAAAAAAATCATAGACGAAGATAAAAACAAAGTAGAGAAACTCACTCCTCCGTGGCTTTAATCAAGTTGAGAACTATCTTCTTGAACATGTCATCGTATGGGACCTCCACGGTGCACTTCTGCAGAAGAAAAAATTAGGACAATCATTGAGAAATTCTTAACTGACAACAACCAAAAGGACACTACAACTCCATAAATTACAGCCTACTAATGTAAAACACTGCAACAAAGATGTAGCCATTTGGAATAGCTAAAGGCTAGTAGGGCAGCCCTGCCTGTGTGTCCTGAACAGCAAACTAAGACACAAAGATATGCTGTACTTGCCTCAATGCTTTCATGCTTGGAGTCGACAAACGGCCCCATCTGGAAAAGAAAACGTGTAATGTAACTTTTTATCAAAACTGCAACATTTCACTACAATGTATCCATATGGAAAGGGTGACAAGACAAGAGGGAACCAATACTAACACATGTAAGATTTGTTTACAAATGAATCTACATATAAAATGTAAAGAAGATTGTAAGTGTAGCAAACATTTGTTACCCTCTGCCTTAAGAACTATCTAAAACTAAAAAATCCCGACCACAGCATCGTCGTATCGTCGTATCCATTTTTGATTATACTGCTGCTGGGATCCCTGTCACAGGGGTAGGCAGCAGTTCAGAACATATAAAAAATTGCATACCATATCAAAGTTACACTGCATTACCTAAGAAAGTTGCTGGGGGGCCCATCATCAATTATAACCTTAGTTTTCCCAACCCCTACTTACTCACCTACCAAACGTCATCAGGATCCATCCAAGGCTTCTTAAGTTAAGCTATTCACACAAAGACACACACACACACACAGACACACACACACACACAGACACACACACACGCACACACACAGACACACACACACATAGATGCACACACACATAGACGCACACAAACACACACACATCCATACACACACATAGCCACACACACACACACGCACGCACGCACACACAGACACACACAGACACACACACACACACACACACACACACACACACAGACGACCAAGACTCACCAGCACACAAACATCAGGCTGGTCCCTCTTCAGGTACTTGAGCAGGTCCTCCAGGGGTTCGTATGACAGACACATCCACACACGCACGCACGCACACACTCACACACACACACACACAGACCAAGACTCACCAGCACACAGACGTCCGGCTGGTCCCTCTTCAGGTACTTAAGCAGGTCCTCCAGGGGTTCGTACGCCAGGCTGTCCGACGGGGTGAAGGGGCCAGCCGCCACCAGCACCTGGACTGGAACTGGACAGAAAACAAGAAATACTTTAGCATGAGTAGTCCTGTCAGGGGTCTAGCCAGCGTCCGTTTTTCCGTCAATTGACGGAAATTTGCTGCGTCTGACGGAAAAACTTTAAAACCAATCCGTCAACCTTGACGGACAAAAATCCTTGGTGGAAGCTACAGGCGGCTTGGGGACGCCGTCCACGGCCGTAAAAGCCACACACTGTTTGTCTTGCTATTGTTATGATTGTTGACAATGTGTGTCGGCGCCCTTTCGCATACGATAATCTCATTAAAACCCGTTTTTCAAGGTCTCAGTTCAGTCCTTCTAATCAATTTTCGCGGTTTTCGCGACGATTGTAATTGGAAAAAAATTTCGAGCTGGCTAAAGCCCTGAGTCCTGTGGTTAGTAGCTCTGGAACCAGAAGCCGTGAGTTTGATTCCAGCTGTGTTGCTCACCCAACATACATTCTACAGGAAAGGGTCGCAGTCCTAAGGACGGGACGTTAAGCCGTGCTCCATGGTTTAATGTGATAATAAAAAAGAGCTAGGGGAATTTCCCTGGTACAATGAACCCGTAGATACTGTACAGAAAGCTGACATCATAGCTGGTTAATGGTCAGTAATCTTAAAATAGCATGACCACAAGAAAATTAGATAAAGTACACTAAGGAGTATCAAGTGCATTGTTTTTTAGAAATTGACAGCCAAACAAAAATGTATCCAGCTACAAAAGCAGCTGAGTAATTGAATTTTGTCAATGACAATATGACCCAGAATCTCACCTGATAAGTTTTCACTGGTCTCGTCCACTTCAGCAAACGGCAAGTGGACACCCTGCAAAGGCAAAAGATGTCAGACTACTGTGTATTTTATAGAGACGTTAAGACACTATATTTCCGTTCACAAAGTAATGAAGGCTCTTACAAGCTTACGATCAGTTCTCTGATCCTTCTCAAGTTGAAATGGGGCATATCAAAATGACGTCACTAGAACCATCGACAAAAAGTCGGTGAAAGGTAGTAAGATCTTTAATTTGTATACAGAAACAGCATATAAAATCTCTACAATGATAACTACCCTCATTTGAATGTCAGACCATACATAGCTTTCAATTGAATGTCTGGTGAGTAAGTATACATTTCACACTGTTGAAATGTTGGTGGCAAACAGAAGTACAAGTCTTGTGGTAAGGCTTGGCTTACCTGGTAGAACTTAGACACCACCAGCTTGCTACCCGTGGTGTTTAGACCATCACAAGCTACAATCTGAAAGAAACAAGGCAAATGCACAAGGTAAAAATAGATTACGTTTGCCACAAAGCTACATGTACTAAAAATTTGGGCATTTTGTAGTGCAAAATCTCGAAAATCTCTGGGTCTGTTTTAAGTCGAAGGCAAGGGAAAAAATATGAAAGATTGTTTTCTTCTAAAAATTACACTAAGCTGAGACAACTTTTCATAGTGGAATGTACGAAAGACCACTCCTCTAATCACACCTCATCTTAAAAATGAAATATCAACTTTCAAAGACACCTTGAGACAGTGCACTTACCTGTCCTGGGAAGAGGGAATACTCCGAAACCTCGCTCAGGTCCAGGTGCACAGTTTTCCTAGCAGAGGTTTCCCTGGACCCCTCCAGCAGTACCGAGTGGGCGTTCAGCCTGCCTGTACTCATGTCACAGCACACACGGCCGCTCACTGTGATGGGCTCCTGTAAGGTTACATAAGAAACACCTGTACTCATGTCACACTCTCCCACTCACAGTGATGGGCTCCTGTAGGGTTAAAAATATATAGGATCACCATTCATATGTGCATGCATCAATCTTGTGCCCTTGGGAAAGGTACTTTAAACAGCTTTCCCCACTTCACTCAGGTGAAAATGGGTACCTAGCTTCAGTTAGGGCCATGTCCCTCAGATAGGACGTTCAATGGCGGTCCAGTGTCTGGGGAGAGCGACAGCCACACCCCACGCACGTTAAAGAACCCACCACACCCCTCTAAAAGAGTAGGGGCATGCCCTAGTATGTGATGATGCAAACCGTTCTGTCTGGAGTTGGTGATTTACTTCAAATCACTAAGTGATTTCGCTACTGCGAAAAAAAAACAATGTGCATTATCATGCAGCTTTGTGCAGAGGACATGCCAAACTACATACGAATGTGGCAAAGGGAACAGAGAGATACACATGCCAACACTCATCACATCATGCAAAACAAAGAAATTAAGTCCCTGCAAACGTAAATGAACTTAGAGTACTTAAAGGCGCTACAGTTGTACAGACAGCTGCTAGGGAGCACTAAGCTTATACTACAGGCACACTGTTGTCCTCTGTATTGCACCCAGTTGTGGTCTAACCACAGCGCCGCCGCGCTGGAGAGAGTCAGAGTTGCATTTCACGATGCCTTTAAGATCATTATGTCAACCACGATCTAGCAGCAACAGCTAGCTTTTTGCACTGACGGACACCTTTGACGCCAGGAGGCGTAAGCTGACGCATTCATTTGCAACTCGCCTCCTGACATTATTAGAGTGCTATCATTCTCTGATGTTGCTTCCACGAGTAAGTTCTGGAATAACTATTGTCACATCGTACACAGACCACTTACACGAGATACAGTGTGATTCCTGTATTTTGATTTTAAAAGTACTAGATTATTGTTTTTTTAAATGTACAGTCAAATCGTTCATCCTTATGGGCCATAGTGCCTGACAATAAACATAAACAGGTACTAACCTGGCAGGGCCAGGCCAGGTGCTGCAGGTTCTCCATGTTGTGGCTCTGCTGCAGCTGGCTGGACATGTCCTCAATCAGATCATTCAGCACTATGGGGAGGAAAACACAACTTTTACAACTTCTAATCTTATCAAAATAACATCAATCCTGCTGTTTGGCTCATAAAATGTATGATCATAAACAGACGGATATCAGTGATAAATAAGGTTTCTAATGATATTTCAGAAAACAATTCCTTGCCTCTGTCAGCAGGGCTAGCCCTTTGAAATAGACACAGGCTAGTTGGGCAGCCCTGGCTGTGTGTTCTGATCAGACAAAGCAATGAATAAAAAATAAACAATTCCTAGGTAAAAATTGAGTTTGAATCGTTTAAAGATGACAGAATTTTTTTCATAAGCTCAATGGCTGTGAAGTACATGAAAAATGTATGTGCCTTGATGTCATGGGGAAAACTGTGACCCAATTATCTATCAATCAATCAATCAATCAGCAACCTTCTGTATCAATTTTGTTGTTGAAGCTAATTCAAAGGCACAAATAAACACACAAAACAAAAACAAACAAACTAACCATTGGACTTGTCGATGACCCTGTAGAACATGTGCTTGTACTTCTCTGTCAGGGCGTTGTCTCTGTCGTACTGCTGGATGGCCACGCCCTCCGCCCCTTGACCTTTCCACTTTGCCCTCTGTTCCCCGAAGGTCACCATAGTTTCCCCCGCCCCACTGCGACTGCGGTACTGCTGGGATGGGGTGGCACTGGAGGGGACATGCAGAATGTTACTAAAGCATGGTTCATACATCTTATTTTTTAATTTCACATTTGAATTTGCTGTATATATTCCATTGATATACATTTTCCTTATTAGCCCTTATGTGCTGTAAAATTTCCAAGAAGTCTCATAATAACCTCAGCCCTTACTTGACAGGTGAGAATGACCCAGGTGAGAAAGCCCTTACTTGACAGGTGAGAATGACCCAGGTGAGAAAGCCCTTACTTGACAGGTGAGAATGACCCAGGTGAGTAAGCCCTTACTTGACAGGTGAGAATGACCCAGGTGAGAAAGCCCTTACTTGACAGGTGAGAATGACCCGGGTGAGAAGGGGACCACAGGACTTCTTGAGACCGATGTCAGCTTCTTGTTCACGACTGAGACGTTCTCCGGAGTGGTCAACATGCGCTTGTTCTTCCCCTACAGAGAACAGAAACGTCATTCATGTTGTAAGCGATTGTATCAGTCATTTTGGATGGAGATGTACAGCTGACAGCCCCATATATGAAGGTGCTCCAGGCAATATGTCCAGGAGAAGTTAAGGAACACCACTGATGGATTTTCTTGAAGCAAGCCTGAAGTGTCAAAATTGAAAATTAAGTTGCGCCAAGCAAAATCTGGTTGCGTTTGCAAGTGTGCAAGTGTGCATTTTGAGTCCTGAACCATATAACTGTTACACCAGTACCACCAGTCCTGTATGGAGCTAGACGCCTCACCTTTGCTGCAGGTGTGGAGTATAGAGCTAGAGCCTCACCTTTGCTGCAGGTGTGGAGTACAGAGCTAGAGTCTCACCTTTGCTGCAGGTGTGGAGTACAGAGCTAGAGCCTCACCTTTGCTGCAGGTGTGGAGTAAAGAGCTAGAGCCTCACCTTTGCTGCAGGTGTGGAGTACAGAGCTAGAGTCTCACCTTTGCTGCAGGTGTGGAGTAAAGAGCTAGAGCCTCACCTTTGCTGCAGGTGTGGAGTACAGAGCTAGAGCCTCACCTTTGCTGCAGGTGTGGAGTACAGAGCTAGAGCCTCACCTTTGCTGCAGGTGTGGAGTATAGAGCTAGAGTCTCACCTTTGCTGCAGGTGTGGAGTAAAGAGCTAGAGCCTCACCTTTGCTGCAGGTGTGGAGTACAGAGCTAGAGCCTCACCTTTGCTGCAGGTGTGGAGTACAGAGCTAGAGCCTCACCTTTGCTGCAGGTGTGGAGTACAGAGCTAGAGCCTCACCTTTGCTGCAGGTGTGGAGTACAGAGCTAGAGTCTCACCTTTGCTGCAGGTGTGGAGTACAGAGCTAGAGCCTCACCTTTGCTGCAGGTGTGGAGTACAGAGCTAGAGCCTCACCTTTGCTGCAGGTGTGGAGTACAGAGCTAGAGCCTCACCTTTGCTGCAGGTGTGGAGTACAGAGCTAGAGCCTCACCTTTGCTGCAGGTGTGGAGTACAGAGCTAGAGCCTCACCTTTGCTGCAGGTGTGGAGTACAGAGCTAGAGCCTCACCTTTGCTGCAGGTGTGGAGTACAGAGCTAGAGCCTCACCTTTGCTGCAGGTGTGGAGTACAGAGCTAGAGCCTCACCTTTGCTGCAGGTGTGGAGTACAGAGCTAGAGCCTCACCTTTGCTGCAGGTGTGGAGTACAGAGCTAGAGCCTCACCTTTGCTGCAGGTGTGGAGTACAGAGCCTCACCTTTGCTGCAGGTGTGGAGTACAGAGCTAGAGCCTCACCTTTGCTGCAGGTGTGGAGCTACAGCCTCACCTTTGCTGCAGGTGTGGAGTACAGAGCTAGAGCCTCACCTTTGCTGCAGGTGTGGAGTACACGTCCAACAAGTCGTCCTCTGCGTCAGGGTTGATGTTGCTGATGTCGTGCATCACGGCTGCCGGCTTTTCTCGCTTCACTTTGGGAGTCTTGGTCTTGTTCGCCCTCTGGAAGTACAAAAAACACAAAAATGAAAAGCTTGCTTGTTCTTGTTATGGACCTCAGCATATACCATCAAACCTACATACAAGTAACCACCTCTACAAAAGGACCACTGCCCAATGTGACATTTTTTGGTGCAACACTGTTAACTTGTTTCTAGATAATTTTTCTCACTGACAAAACAACATTTCACATAATGTATGTAGTTTTACCCCATACTCTTTTGCAATTTCCCATCTGAATTTGTCAACTGGTTACAGGTATAACCACTCTTCTATGTCACCCACAAACTTTGCAGACACACAGCAATACTCATGAAAAACAGTGCTATGCCCTGAGTGGGTATATCCTGGTTAAATAAATAAAGAAATGAAATACTAGTCACACAAAAATCATTAACATCTAATTCCACCAAAACATGGCCAACACATATATACTTTGTCTACACTATTCGAGAACCTGTCTGTTATCCATGTTGTCTTCTTCTTCTTCTTCTTACATGTCACCTTCAATATGCTGAAGGCTCTGACACAGATTTGGGTCAAGGGTATTCTTGTTATAAACGGAGGGGTCACTTTTCTTTCTCTTATGTTTTTGCTTTGATGTGGTTTATTGTGTTTATGTAAAGAGGGGGGAGAGAGAGAGAGCCCTGCTCCTCTAGGGAAGGGCCGCTACTCCCTGTCCCCCACCCTACAGGTTGTACTTGCCTCCCGTTCGAACTGCTCCAGTTTGTCCATGGTGAGACTGGCGCTGTTGTTGGAGATGGAGAAGGCCATCCACTCGTCTGCCATGTCTGAGGCATCCAGCCGGTACAGCATACATAACTCCTTCACTGCAGGGGGGAGATACGGTAGTAATAGTACTGTACTGGTAGTAGTATCCAGTATTTGATTGTACAACACACAACATTCTGTTACACCAAGGCATCCAGCCGGTACAGCATACATAACTCCTTCACTGCAGGGGGGAGATACAACATGCAACATTCTGTTACACCAAGGCATCCAGCCGGTACAGCATACATAACTCCTTCACTGCAGGGGGGAGATACAACATGCAACATTCTGTTACACCAAGGCATCCAGCCGGTACAGCATACATAACTCCTTCACTGCAGGGGGGAGATACAACATGCAACATTCTGTTACACCAAGGCATCCAGCCGGTACAGCATACATAACTCCTTCACTGCAGGGGGGAGATACAACATGCAATATTCTGTTACACCAAGGCATCCAGCTGGTACAGCATACATAACTCTTTCACTGCAGGGGGGAGATACAACACATAACATTCTGTTACACCAAGGCATCCAGCCGGTACAGCATACATAACTCCTTCACTGCAGGGGGGAGATACAACACACAATATTCTGTTACACCAAGGCATCCAGCCGGTACAGCATACATAACTCCTTCACTGCAGGGGGGAGATACAACACACAATATTCTGTTACACCAAGGCATCCAGCCGGTACAGCATACATAACTCCTTCACTGCAGGGGGGAGATACAACACACAACATTCTGTAAATGGAGGCCTGCATGTCCTTTAACACTTCAATGTAAACATTGATATTATGTAATTTGTAACTGGAATGCCCCGTACAGGCAGTGCATTTTACGTGTAAAGTGCAATGGACACATTATGAAAGCCAGCCTGCTCAATCTAATGTAATACGAAGCCAATACTTTTGAATTTAGAAGTGTTACGTCCCCATTTCTTAGCCGACTTGCAATTTTTGTGGTTTTGTTCATACGCTTGAAGTCTGCAGTTAGAGTGGAAGCTGCTAGGGTGTTATTGGACACAATCACCTGCTACATTAATATGATATGGTCACGCAAGAATAATTTTCTTGAGTTTACATTAAATGATAACTTCTAATATAATATAGTGATACAGGCTGTTCCAAAAAGAATAGAGGGGGGTTGATGACACTCCAATCTGCACAGTGCTGAGTCCCGATGGGTCTACCCCCTCCTAACACTCCTAACAAACAAACACCCTGTCCCCTGGATTTCAAACCCTATTAAGTCCTGCTGTGCTATGCTATGGCTTCAAACCCTCCGACAGGTCATTTGCCAGCCGCCCCCCCCCCCCCCCATTTTTAACGGCCCATAACAAGATTACGAGAGGTAAAACGTATCTGACACTGATGTGACGGTGTTACTGAATACTTTGTCGACCCCTTGTAGAGATACTGAACTGAGACGTATAGAATTTCACTGGTGGAAAAGGCGAACATGGGATTTAGGGTCTTTACGATAGGGTGAGAAAAATTATACAAAGATTTTGGGAGCATAATTTCCTTGCCCTGACAAACTATCAAAACAACAAGCTAGCGAAAGCAAACAAGATCCGAGCAATCCCTGGTGTCAAAAGAGTCCTTACATTTGTCTACAACGTCTTCATCTTGTATTTTGATGTCAAAAGTGCCGAATTCCTGGGCCAAGTCCTCCTCGTCAACAGCGATCCTCGCCATCTTGGTTTCTTCGTCATGTAATCTTCGCGCCAAATTTGGGGGCCTTTGAAGACTGTCATATGCCGTGTTTATTTAGCGCCTTACCAACTGCACAAAATGCGAAAAATTAAAGCAAAGTAGTACAACATTCAGTCAAGACATTATGTTTGTATGGTTTGATATATATAGAACTATGTATAGATGGTATTATCTGAAATGAGAATAAAATGTTAACATTTCAGGCAGCCCTAAGTCCACGGCAGCCAGCTCGGTTTCTGTGCCGACAGACGCTCATCAATATTCCGGCAGTGCCACTTGTTGTTGTCGCTACTGTGGAACATGGACGACTGTACTCTAGAGAAGCTGGGCGTCTCTCCGGGCGCACTCACGCCCAAGTTCCACAGGGACACGCTAGAGTACAACGTCACGGTCGCCAGCAACGTGGAGAAGGTCAAGTTCGATGTGCTGACCAGCGACAGCGGCGCCTCCTACCAGATCAAGGTGGGAGGGTCATCTGGGTCCGAGCTAAACTTTTACAGACTACTTTGACAACAGGTGTAGCTACCTGTCACCGTCTGCACCTCTTGATTTAAACGACAAAGTTACTAAACATTAACCATTCCGGCATTTTTGTGTAATACCCATTTGTTTTAGCGCGTTCATCCTATTTTTAAAGAATGGTAACTTGATACTTGTCCAAGCCCCCTGTGTGTCACACCTGATTTGCACGCCAGAGAAAAGTTGTTTGTTGTTTCACAGGTGTTCTCTTACAGGTGGTTTGTTTACAGAAACTCAGCAGGGCCACTTGTTTATGTTTATATACATTCATTATTCGCTATTTTGCAATGATCATATATTGCCCATATGTTTGCAGTATACCTAATGCTTATTCCATATGGGGATACTTACTGTAAATACTGAAATATTTTCACATCAACAAACTATCAGATTTCGGTGTTATGCAGCAGTTGGTATAGTTGGCATAAGATGCAAACTGACCCCACACAAAAACTTAGCAAAGTCAAGCTTCCTAAAGTAGTGGTCAATTAATTGAAAGCCCAATGGATCGTGTGTGGTGGGTTCTTTAATATCCTTAAAGTTTTTTTAATTAAACTCCCTTCCAAGCAGTACAATGCCTGTCAATATTGAAAGGTCCATCAGAAAGGTCTGGACTCATATTTTTATATATTTTCAAATTGTACAAACTAGACTCTGACTAAAATTCTACTGTACACTATTAAATACCTCTCTCTCGATCTTCTCCCCCCCCCCTCTCTCTCTCTCTCTCTCTCTCTCTCTCTCTGAGCTCCCTTAACACATTTGGATCATCTTGCAAATTTTTTTACAAATTTTTTTTCGACCTACCGATCCAAATTTTTTCTGGAAAAATCCGAGAAGCAACAAATAAAATTGGTGTGGCCACATCTTGCGTTCTTCCCTCCCCACAGAACAGTGGCGGAGAGAAGACCATCCCGCTGAAGGAGGGGGATGTGACAAACGTGCAGATCGAGGTGACGGCGGAGGACGGCACGGTGAAGATCTACGCCGTGAACGTGAAGCGTCTGTCGGCGAGCGACGCCACCCTCACCACCCTGCAGCTGTCAGCCGGCGCGCTGGAACCGGAGTTTGCACCAGGAACATACACTTATTCTAGTAGGGACTCTTTCCAATAGATTATAGTTTATACATTGTTGTTGTTTTAAAATTTCCTCTTGAAAAGCAAGCAAACAGTACATGCTGATTAGCCTGGTATCTAGCCGTACCATAGTTCCCGAGTCTCTTCTGTCCTCTTATACGGATTTGCAGAGAGGACAGAAGACACTCGGGCGCTATAGTACGGCTGGATACCAGGCTACATGCTGATATCTTAAGTAAAAGCCAGAAATTGTCATCTCTCATAATTCCACTGGGTACCCTGTATTGCCATGTTAAAAATGGTGCATCAAAAGAGATTATCTACTAATGCAGCGTCAGTTATTATGAGGTATGCTCACATATCCGGGTGTTAAACACAATCTTGAGAATGCTGTTTTTCTTAATGATATGTGTCACTCTTACCAGACAGAATGATGAGAGTTGACACTATAGATTTGCTTTCGGATACCGGTATGTAAGGTTTGCTTGCTTTTACAAGGTTGAACAGCATCTACTGTTTCTGTATGATTACACAACATGACACATGAGGACAGGTTCATGAAATATAACGGTTACCCTATTATGAAATATTTTTGTCTGTAGCTACGTTACCCTGCCACGTCAGTTCCCTGACCATCACAGCCAAGGCCCCAGATCCTAAGGCAGGTGTGAAGGTGTGCGGACAGACACCTGACACACCTGTGCAGCTGAACGTGGGCGAGACTCAGGTGGATGTGGAAGTCACCTCACCTGATGGATCAAGGCAACAGGTGAGGCGCAGAGTGATTTCCTCTGACATGACCTTCATGCTGGAAGACTTTGTCTTGTCTTGCTGGCTGTTGTTACTTGCACTCATTGACAAGTTACTTTTACTGTTTACTTTACTTACAAATAAGTTCTTCAGGTATCACTTGTTTACATCAAAGCAAATCAAATAGAAACAATATCAGTCATTCTTGCAGTTAGATTGTTTTCCTTTCCCAGGAATTTTATTCATCTTTCATCCCTTTGAATTATTTCCACTCTGGGCCTGCACTGAGGGTATCGTCAATCAGCAACGTTAATGCTTTTCAATCTATAGTAAGTTAAATTCAGAAAGGCAGCAGCATTAATATTGCTTTTAGTAAAGAAGCATGCAGGGCCATGTCTTGTATGGAACAGAATGAAAGCAGGCTTTTGAAACCGTAGTGATATTTCCCCACTCCCTGTGTTCCACAGATGTACTCCATCAGTGTAGTAAAGGAGCCAATGGGAAGGTTCGTCAAGCTGGCCGACCCCAAACTGGCGCTGCAGCTGGAGTGTCCGGTTACGCTCGGGCCGCTGTATCGACCAATCAGCATCCGGGAGAGCGACCCCAAGCACACCTACTCCGCACCCTGCATCGATGTCCTGACCAGGTGGGTAGCTGTTTCTAGAGAGCCCAAATCCCTTAGATTATGGATAACAACATTTGGCATGCTTCGCTCACAATCCCTATAATTCTGCTACTTTTAGGTAGCTCTTTTTTTTTTTAGAAATCTCCCCGATACATCCACTGATCTGCTGATGATAGAATTTTGACTGTCAGTTACTGATTTTGTAGCAGCCTGCTAGATTCAACTACTGATCCGGTGCTGGTCTATTACTGTCAGTTACTGATTCAACTACTGATATGGTGCTTGTCTATTACTGCCAGTTACTGATTCAACTACTGATATGGTGCTTGTCTATTACTGCCAGTTACTGATTCAACTACTGATCTGGTGCTGGTCTATTACTGTCAGTTACTGATTCAACTACTGACCTGGTGCTGGTCTATTACTGTCAGTTACTGATTTAACTACTGATCTGGTGTTGGTCTATTACTGCCTGGGTTACTGATTCAACTACTGACCTGGTGCTGGTCTATTACTGTCAGTTACTGATTCAACTACTGATCTGGTGCTGGTCTATTACTGCCAGTTACTGATTTAACTACTGATCTCACTGGTACTGGTCTATTACTGCCAGTTACTGATTTAACTACTGATCTCACTGGTACTGGTCTGTTACTGCCAGTTACTGATTCAACTACTGATCTGGTACTGGTCTATTACTGTCAGTTACTGATTTTAAATACCAATCTGGTGCTGGTCTACTACTGTCAGTTACTAATTTTTGTGGTAGCCTCCATGCTTACACTACTGATCAGTTACTGCGTATTTTGTGAATTTTTAGTACTTGTTTGTAGATCTAAGAGACCCTTTGAGGTTCTCTTAGTCAGAAAGCTGTTTTCCGCTCTATATAGGACCTCAAAACAGGACCCCTTAGACGAAAGCCCCTTGCCTAGTGAGTGGAGGATTGTGGACTTTGATGTGGACAAGAAGGTGTCTGCTGCTGTTGTCAGCTGTATCTACACACACACAGGTGATTATAGGCACCTGTCATGCAGGTCTGTAGGAGGATATTTTGCCAGTCAGTTGCTGCTTATATCTTGGAATCATTATGACATTAAGACAATCAAGGTAAAGATACATGTAAGTTTAGCATTTCAGAACCAACATACCAGCTTTGAAAGACGCTTGCAGCTAGATGTCCAAAGGAATATATATATATTAGTAAGATGTTGATAAGTCGTTTAATCAATGTCTTTTATTCAAGAGCCCAAGGGCTGAATCGCGTGTTCTGTACAACTGGAAACATTAATTGAATACATATGACACCTGAAAATGTCAAACATATATGATTATATGGCAAGATATACAACCAATGAAATCAAAGATATAAACAAAGATCCTGGCTGGCCATACCGTCAAAGTGTTAAACAGTAACTGTTGTACAAGGTAAGGAAGTGGGCTTATATGCCAAACAGCACTTATACCGGCTATACAGATGCAAAAGCTAGACAACTTAGCCCGAACGTGTGTTATGCTGAAGGGCTGTTAAAGTGCTGATTCAGACACACACACATGCTCTACAATTTCACCCCCAGGCTGCACAGAACAGATAAAGTACGGGGAGCTCGGTGCCCACGCTAAGGACTGCCAGCACAAGCCCAAACCTGAGCCTAACGCAGCGCTGGTGACAGACTCTGCCTGGTACAAGGCCGACTTTGCCTCCACCAAGAAGACGGACTCGGACATCAAACACAAAGTGGAGGTGAGCTGTTTGTAGAGCAATTGAAGAGTTATTTTTCCTTATTTCTGATGAGGTAGCCTGTGAGCTTTGGCAATTAACCTCGCAAACTTAATTACTTATGAATGCACAACGTATGATTAGAATATGATGTTGAAAATATCAGGTTTACATTGTTGTTGTACTATGTTGTTTGATTATGTCAGCTGAAAATGATTTTTAAAAAGAGAGAGAACCCCTACCCTCCAAACCTAATTTTTTCATGACCCGGTGATGATAATTGAAGTCAAACCCAACCTGTTTAGAAATAGCCAACACAAGTATCAGAGTAGAATATTGTTTATAACTGTTCATTGTCACTTGTATGTCTCCTATGTTTATACCATGTACTTGCAATTAGCCATCGGGCATCAACTTTCAAATAAACTTCTTTATTATTGAAAACTCATTAATTTTCCCAGGCCCCTTGATTAGGCAGTTATTGTTTCCATTCATGCGTTGATTTGTGACACCAACTAAATCAAGATTTAAATATATTTCAGGTTCGAAGCTGGGAGAAACATCTCCACAATGTGACTGACTCCACCCTGAAGGAACTGGACGACCAGGCCAAGGAGCATCTTAAGAACTACAGAGAGGCCTTGCCTAGGATAGGTCAGTGTCCCGTGGTTCTAGGCAGAAGTTTGTCAAATCATTTACAGAAGTCAGGCAAGAACACATTGTAATGCTCTTGCGGCACAATCACATTTGTCGTAGGCCGCCATTGACGCCAAGTAGCATGTGATAGAGCCAAACAGTCTATCATTTTAAACATAAGAGAATACATTTTCATCAGTTTTGTGTCATTAAGTTGGGATTTTGGGACAGACTGAGTGAAATTTTTCCTGTCCCAACAAGCAAATTTCCATCCTGAGACAGAAGGACGGGACCTGGAGACACCCCCGAACTCAGAGCAGTGCAGATTTCTTTTTGCACGACAAGCATAATAAATAGATTCATTTTTCCTTGTATGATATTCAGAGCATAACCAGGCATACAAGCACAGGAAGTCTCCATTTGGCATTTGATCATTTCAGGAACAATTGGCACTGTCCGTGGTGCTGAAATAGACAGTCATGTAGTGCCAGACACAAAAATAGCAGCACTAAATAGCTCATAAACAGTTACATACACACACACACACACATACACTACATGCACTCATATAGTCACACACACATATGTACACACACAGACACTCACACACACTTACATACACGCAGTCACAGAGATTCACACCTAAGACATACAATCAAGCCAAGAATCAGAATTTCAAAGAATTTTTTAAGAACTGTGTTGAAAGCCCAAGGGAACAGATCAAGCATTTCTCCTTGTTTGATATCCAGGACAAAACCAGTCATATGAGCACGGGAAGTCTCCGCTGGACTACCTGCGCAACGCGGCGCAGTGTTACGCCACCGGCATCAAGATGAAGGCGAAGGATGCGAGCCTGCACTGCAGCCTGGGGCTGGTGCTGGAGGAGCAGTACTACGCTAAGGACATGTACGGGCTCAAGGAACAGGTACGCTAAGGACATGTACGGGCTCAAGGAACAGGTACGCTAAGGACATGTACGGGCTCAAGGAACAGGTAGGCTAAGGACACGTACGGGCTCAAGGAACAGGTACGCTAAGGACATGTATGGGCTCAAGGAACAGGTCACTAAGGACACGTACGGGCTCAAGGAACAGGTAAGCTAAGGGCATGTACGGGCTCAAGGAACAGGTACGCTAAGGACATGTACGGACTCAAGGAACAGGTACGCTAAGGACATGTACGGGCTCAAGGAACAGGTACGCTAAGGACATGTACGGGCTCAAGGAACAGGTACGCTAAGGACATGTACGGGCTCAAGGAACAGGTACGCTAAGGACATGTACGGGCTCAAGGAACAGGTACGCTAAGGACATGTACGGGCTCAAGGAACAGGTATGCTAAGGACATGTACGGGCTCAAGGAACAGGTATGCTAAGGACATGTACGGGCTCAAGGAACAGGTATGCTAAGGACATGTACGGGCTCAAGGAACAGGTACACTAAGGACATGTACGGGCTCAAGGAACAGGTACGCTAAGGACATGTACGGACTCAAGGAACAGGTACGCTAAGGACATGTACGGGCTCAAGGAACAGGTACGCTAAGGACATGTACGGGCTCAAGGAACAGGTACGCTAAGGACATGTACGGACTCAAGGAACAGGTACGCTAAGGACATGTACGGGCTCAAGGAACAGGTATGCTAAGGACATGTACGGGCTCAAGGAACAGGTACGCTAAGGACATGTACGGACTCAAGGAACAGGTACGCTAAGGACATGTACGGGCTCAAGGAACAGGTACGCTAAGGACATGTACGGGCTCAAGGAACAGGTACGCTAAGGACATGTACGGGCTCAAGGAACAGGTATGCTAAGGACATGTACGGGCTCAAGGAACATGTACGCTAAGGACATGTACGGACTCAAGGAACAGGTCTGAGATTGATTTGTTTAATGGGTATAACTGTGCTATGGCCGATCCCTTGATCTTGGAAGTTAAGCAACGTGCAGTCGGGTCAGTACAAGGAAGACTGGATGCTGTAGCCGGGTCATACCAAAAAATGGTGATACAGCTGTACTCCTTTCTCTGCTAAGAGGAAGTGTATGGAAGCTAAACACACTACACTACCAGCAGACAAGCCCCCTGCTATAGTGCTTGCACCAATGTGTGGCCCGAGGGCTATGAAACGAAGATGTGCGCCGGGCCCAATGCATCTCACTGGTGTATGGGCAACTTTAGCTATAACTGTCATTCAGCATAGTACACCTGGTTTTATCTTTGTAGGCATGTGGGGACAGACAGCTATATAACACCAAACAGCTGGACACATATCTACAGCTGCTGTTTGAAGCTATACCGTATTTTAAGCAACAACAGGTTTCATTTTGCATCATAGTGTTTTAACCAGGCCAATGCTGTGTTGATGCCAGGATGAAGAGGACGACCTTGGCCTCGCCGGGCTGAACTTGGCTGCCAAGGAGAGCTCCAAGGAGGAGGAGATTGACGCCATCTGTAACCTGAGAGGGGTGCCCGCCACGGCGCCGCTCGCTCGGAAACTGAAGGCCGTGGACGAGGAGTTTCACCACCTGCTGGACGGGGGGCAGACAGGGAAGGCCGAGCACGTGCAGGCGCTGTACGCATGGAAGTCCAAGCAGGCCACACAGGTAGGAGGATTACTTTTTTGCTTTTAGTTCAAACCTGGGCCATGTTAATATTCAACACAGGTGTTCTAGACTGATCAGTCTTTTACAGTTGTACCACACTGTACACGGTAGACTGGGAAGGCCGAGCACGTGCAGGCGCTGTACGCATGGAAGTCCAAGCAGGCCACACAGGTAGGAGGTGTTCTACACAGGTAGGAGGAGATGCTAGGACATAAGATTTTTCTTTTCCACAACCAGTTTTTCTCACCTGTTGACGTTTCAATGTCTATTTAACATCTTCCTCAGAGCTTCTAATTGGAGTTCTGCTTCTCGCACCTACATGGGCGGTGAGAAGCAGAACTCCAGTTAGAAGCTCTGGGGAAGATGTATAATAGACATTGAAACGTCAACAGGTGAGAAAAACTGGTTGAGGAAAAGAAAAATCTTATGTCCTCTGATCTACCATCCTGATGAAATTATTTTTGGAAGAAAAAAATAGCCGTAGACTCAACATCAGAACAATTCAGCACCACGGACAGTAACTCACACTCACTCACTATCAGACATAACTTATCTTGCTAGTTACATTTAAAACCCCTCTTTCATAATCAGACAATATCTTCAATGATGATTGTCTGATCTCAACATCATAAAACCCACACATTACAGAAAAGGTGGGATCATTTGTCTTCTACTGTCTCAGAAAAAAAAGTCAAACCCAACACGATACAGTTTAACATTAGAATCAGACTTTGGTAGCTACTTATTTAACTGTTTACTATTGTCTGTATGTCATTTTTTGTCTCTTCCAACTAGCCCTCGGGCAAGAACTTGCAATAAACTTATCCTATCATCCCAAAGGACGGTAAGGTCGCCCAGCAGGCTGAAGATGAGACCAACACGTTGGGCCAGGCGTACCTGAAGTTCCTTGATGCTCTGTCACTGGACCAGAGCCACACCCTGTACAACCTGCATGTGGGCAGGATGCTGCTGCTGCAGGGCAAGACCACAGAGGCTCAGGCGCGGCTGCAGCTCTCCGTCGGCATGAACCCCAAGAACCAGGCCGCTAGGTGAGACACACTGTGCTATCCCAAATGTTGTCTATCCCAAAAGTGCTTTTGGGATAGAAGCACATCTGGGATGCAGGCTATCTCAGATGTGCTCTATCCCAGAAGCGCTTTTGGGATAGAGGCACATCTGGGATGCAGGCTTATCACAAATGCGCTCCATCCCATAACCCTTTTGGGATAAAAGCACTTTTGGGATGCAACAGACACTGTGGTTTCTTTTATATGTAGACGAAGATTAGTCATCCAGGCAGTTAATCAAGCAACTGGATATTATTTGGAAACATTGAGCAACTTCTATTTGGTGTAATACCTTTCTTTCATTTTTCATTTCAAGTCACCTCCACTCAACAAAAGTACAATAAATAAGTTCACATGCACAATTGAACGCATCGTTTGTTCTCCAGGTTCTACCTTGGTCTGGCCATGGCGATGGCGCCAAAGGGGCCTCCCCAGGACCGCCTCAGCGAGACTATCACATTCCTGAACGAGGGGGTGGAGACCGTGCTGGCGCAGAGGTGTGCTCTGGCGGAGGGGACCGCAGCTCAGAGGTAAGATTTCTGCTTTTGTTTAGCATGCTTAGTCCAGTGGTTTAGTGAACTAGAGTGTCTCTGGACCAAGAGGTTGTGGGTTCAAATCCCGGCACCCACCATGCATGCTACAGGAAACGGTCACAGTCTTTAGAATTGGACAATAAGCCGTTATTCATTTTTCTTGTTGAAAACAGCTAGGGGAATTTTGCGTGTACAATGAACCTGTAAATACTGTACATAAATGTAGCCTCTATCTTCTCTGTCACAACCAGTGCAAAAATAGCTCTTCAGTCAGCTAAACTGGACCAATATCACTTTCTTTTCATTTTCTGCTTTCCAATACTTTGCCCAAGAAACAGTGGAATCCGCTGCCTCAAAAGCTATGGGACCTTAACGTTGATGAAGGCAAGACATCCAGGTAATAAGATTCGCCAAAAAGCAACTGGAGCTACTGGATATGATTTGGGAAACAGACGTTTCAGACACCATCCGATGTCTTTTGTCAGTGACACAGTGACATCAGATGGTGTTTGACCGTTTCCAAAATCATATCCAGTTGCTTGAGTATTTGCTTAACCTTTTTTACCTAGTGATTTCCTGTACTCTGCAGCCAGCTGGACCTGCTCTCAGAATAGCTCTTCATCAAGCTTAACTGGATCGAGATGACTTTCCTTTCTTTTTCCGTCTTCTAACACTGCTGTAGACACAGTGCACCGGAATCCACTTCCTCGAAAGCAATGGGGCCTTTACCTCTTAACCTCTTTTTTTTTTACCTTCCTATGATTTCCTGTACTCTGCAGCCAACCAAACCTGCACTGAGAATAGCTCTTCATGATTGAGCTAAACTGGAATGACATCATTTTTTTGTCTTCTAATAGTAATACTCTGCTCTATACAAAGTGGACCGGAATCCACTTCCTCGAAAGCTATGGGACCTTTAACTTTACCTTTTATTTACCTCCCTATGATGTCCTGTACTCTGCAGCCAGCCAAACCTGCACTCGGAGGACCTGTGGCGACTGTCCAACCTGCAGATGCTGAGAGGGTTCCAGCTGCTGGGGCAGCTGCTGGCCAAACAGGACCCCCCACAGGGATGTATGTCCGCCCTGGACGTTCTACACAAGTATGGGTCTTATTTCAACCAATGAATGAATGAATGAATCAATCAATCAATCAATCAAAGTCAAAAACTAGAAAAGACGACACTCGGATACAAAGCAAATTTTTGCCAAGGTAGCAGAGTTCCTTCACACATCAGAAGGAAAGCTCATTGTGTTCTTTTGTTTGACAATGTATGAATTTTTATCTATTCAAGAGAAGCTCAAATCGGTCTGCTTTTCAATTACTAGGTAGGTAATGAGGGAGGAAGTAGGGCTCTGACAAAATGTAACAAATATACAGATCACATTTTTTAACACATAACACAATAAAAGTTGGCGTATAGTCTGTTTATTCACTTGTAGGTTACATGATCACGGGGGGAGGTGTACCGGCAGGTGGAATGGATGCTGCTCACCTCCCACTAACCACAGCCGTTTATTTTACCGTCTTCCCTCCCTCCTCAGCGCGACCCTGCTGTCCTCCCAGGCCATGTGTGAGATGGTGCACCGGGGGGAGGTGTACCGCCAGGTGGAATGGATGCTGCTCACCTCCCACTAACCACAGCCGTTTATTTTACCGTCTTCCCTCCCTCCTCAGCGCGACCCTGCTGTCCTCCCAGGCCATGTGTGAGATGGTGCACCGGGGGGAGGTGTACCGCCAGGTGGAATGGATGCTGCTCACCTCCCACTACCAACTGCTGGAGCACCTGGCAGCAAAGCAGGCTGGGAAGGAGGACCTGATCGCGCTGCGGTGTCGCGACCTCTCGGCGCTGATCCGGGCCTGCAGCATTCCGCAGAACACCGAGCTGCTGGTCATGCAGGAGAAGGTTTGTTTGTTTGTTTGTTTGAACGTTTGTTTATTCATGAAAGCTCAAATCTGCCTGCAAGCTGCTTTTTATTGAGGCCATGAGGAAAGAGGCAAGGGTCAGACATAGTATATAACAGAGATACAATTTGCATTGTTTAAAGTCCTTATGAGTCTTATAAAAATCTACAAGTCTATATACACAATTTTTACATACATGGTACAAAATACATGATAGAAAGAACTGCTACATGATTCAAGTCTGTTCATTTTGGTGGTTCCCGTTACTTTGAGTCTCTTAAAGGAAGTCAGAGTTGGGGCTGTGCCTATGTTTGGTGGTAGACTGTTCCAGAGTGAGTAGATTGCAAAAAAAAACTACAATTGAACAATTTTTTGTGGTTTCCGAATAATGAAAACTATTTCCCTTATTTTCCTTTGCAGACCTGTCAGAAAGGCGTGCTGATCCGGCCGTGTGACAGCAGCGCCCTCTGTCACCTGGCGTACGCCCAGCTGGCCCGGTACGACGACGAACCGTCCACCGACGCGGCGGCTCGAGCCCTGCGAGACTCCAGGCTCACTTTCCACACCTGCATCGGGCTGGAGGGCAAGCCTGTGGCGGGAGAACCACTGAGTGAGATCACTGGTTAGTCTTATGAAGTCTCTTATCTCTTATGGGGGACTGGAGAACCGCTGAATGAAATCACTGATTAGTCTTACGAAGTCTTTTATCTCTTATGGGGGACTAGAGAACCTCTGAGTGAGATCACTGGTTAGTCTTATGAAGTCTCTTATCTCTTATGGGGGACTAGAGAACCTCTGAGTGAGATCACAGGTTAGTCTTACAAAGTCTCTTATCTCTTATGGGGGACTAGAGAACCTCTGAGTGAGATCACTGGTTAGTCTTACAAAGTCTCTTATCTCTTATGGGGGACTGGAGAACCGCTGAATGAAATCACAGGTTAGTCTTACAAAGTCTCTTATCTCTTATGGGGGACTGGAGAACTGCTGAGTGAGATCACTGGTTAGTCTTATAAAGTCTCTTATCTCTTATGGGGGACTAGAGAACCTCTGAGTGAAATCACTGGTTAGTGTTACACAGTCTCTTATCTCTTATGGGGGCCTGGAGGTCCTTTTCTATAGAACATAGGCAAACCCACACCTGCATCGGGCTGGAGGGAAAACCCGTGGTGGGAGAACCGCTGAGCGAAATCACTGGTTAGTCTTACAAAGTCTCTTATCTCTTATGGGGGCCTGGAGAACCGCTGAGTGAGATCACTGGTTAGTCTTATGAAGTCTCTTATCTCTTATGGGGGACTGGAGAACCTCTGAGTGAGATCACTGGCTAGTCTTACCAAGTCTCTTATCTCTTATGGAGGGCTGGAGAACCACTGAGTGAGATCACTGGCTAGTCTTATGAAGTCTCTTATCTCTTATGGGGGACTAGAGAACCTCTGAGTGAGATCACAGGTTAGTCTTACAAAGTCTCTTATCTCTTATGGGGGACTAGAGAACCTCTGAGTGAGATCACTGGTTAGTCTTACAAAGTCTCTTATCTCTTATGGGGGACTGGAGAACCGCTGAATGAAATCACAGGTTAGTCTTACAAAGTCTCTTATCTCTTATGGGGGACTGGAGAACTGCTGAGTGAGATCACTGGTTAGTCTTATAAAGTCTCTTATCTCTTATGGGGGCCTGGAGGTCCTTTTCTATAGAACATAGCCAAACCCACACCTGCATTGGGCTGGAGAGAAGCCTGTGGTGGGAGAACCGCTGAGTGAGATCACTGGTTAGTCTTACAAAGTCTCTTATCTCTTATGGGGGACTAGAGAACCTCTGAGTGAGATCACTGGTTAGTCTTACACAGTCTCTTATCTCTTATGGGGGCCTGGAGGTCCTTTTCTATAGAACATAGCCAAACCCACACCTGCATTGGGCTGGAGAGAAGCCTGTGGTGGGAGAACCGCTGAGTGAGATCACTGGTTAGTCTTACAAAGTCTCTTATCTCTTATGGGGGACTGGAGAACCACTGAGTGAGATCACTGGTTAGTCTTACACAGTCTCTTATCTCTTATGGGGGCCTGGAGGTCCTTTTCTATAGAACATAGCCAAACCCACACCTGCATTGGGCTGGAGAGAAGCCTGTGGTGGGAGAACCGCTGAGTGAGATCACTGGTTAGTCTTACAAAGTCTCTTATCTCTTATGGGGGACTGGAGAACCACTGAGTGAGATCACTGGTTAGTCTTACACAGTCTCTTATCTCTTATGGGGGCCTGGAGGTCCTTTTCTATAGAACATAGCCAAACCCACACCTGCATTGGGCTGGAGAGAAGCCTGTGGTGGGAGAACCGCTGAGTGAAATCACTGGTTAGTCTTACAAAGTCTCTTATGGGGGCCTGGAGGTTCCATAGAACATAGCCAAAGAGTCACTTAAGTTCCACGTAACTTGTAGCCAGACTCAAATTTAACATAGAGCATAATTGGTGCATTCGATGTAAATTACACTTGGTAAACATAATGCATAGCCACTGACTTTCTGAATTTATCATAGAGTGTTCACTGCAAGCCCCCTCTTATCTGCAGTAAATTTTAGAAGATTTAGTTTTTCTCTTCAAATAGACAATGATGCAATTTTTAAATCTACTCCAGCACTATTACCATCCCTTTCTAAGACAAACAACGTAACTGAAAGAAAGCTGCTATACTAAGGCTGGAAAAGGTTGCCAGAGTAACTTAGATAAACAAACAAACAAACAAACAGAGTTGTATCTGCCCCTTTGCCCAGGCCAGCAGTGGTGGCAGGATAAAGTTGCCAAAGAGGAGGAGGAGAAGAAAGCAGCTGAAGCAGCCAAGAAGCCGGCTGCAGCACCAACAGGACCTGCTAGGGGCGCTGCAGCACGGGGCAGGGCGGCACCAGCAGCAGCTGCAAGAGGAGGGAGGGGGGCGGCCGCAGGTGAGTAATCTGAAGAATGGACTGATGCTTTTACCTTCACACAAATCAATAAACAATAGATAAACACTGTTCAGTGCTGCCAACAGTTTAGCACTGAAAGTGATTACCTGTTGTTGGGTTCCTGTCCTTGGTGCTGAATGGAGTTTTGCTTTTGTCTGATGTTGCAACAGTGAAGCTCTGCTGATTCCAGCCAAACACTGGTGGTAGGTCTGGTTACTGTCCGTGGTTCTGAATGATCTAACGTGAAGTCTAGGGCTATTTGTCTTAGTTGCTGTAGAAGTTATGCAACTTGCACAGGCATGACGTTGATAATTGGTAAACCATATTGGATATTATTATTAAGTGTTATTAAGGTGTTAGAAAGGTTCTTATTTGGAAATCTTTGTGTGATGAAATGCTAAATTCTAAGGTATATACTACAACAATAATAGTGAACAAGGTAGCTGACAGTCTAGTGATACAGGTTATGGTCAAAGTGTACAAGTAAGGTACAGGTTAAGGGTTAAAGTTCAAACATGGTCAAAGGATCAAGTATTCATTTGACCATCTATCCAGAAGGAAAAGAGTTTTAGAATTAATGATATGTAACGTTATTCTTTTCTTTTATGCCATGTTTCTTTTTGTTCATTTCTGTTGTTGATGTATTCTTACCGACCTGATTTTCCAGCTTCTGTCGGGAACCCAAAGTCTGTTCCTTCCTCCTCCCCTCCCCCCAAACCCGGCACCCCCGCGGGGAGGGGCGCTGCTGTTCCTTCCTCCTCCCTTCCCCCCAAATCTGGCACCTCAGTGGGGAGAGGCGCTGCTGCCGGGAAAAGTGCAATATCCACAGCCAAACCTGCCTCTGTACAGAAAGGTGCCACCTCAATCCATACAGTAGAAGATGGTGCAGGCAGATAAAGTCAGGGGTCTAGCCAGCGTCCG
This sequence comes from Branchiostoma floridae, assembly GCF_000003815.2. NCBI lineage: Eukaryota > Metazoa > Chordata > Leptocardii > Amphioxiformes > Branchiostomatidae > Branchiostoma > Branchiostoma floridae. The sequence continues at coordinate 842,254 of NC_049979.1, forward strand.
TTTTTCCATCAATTGACGGAAATTTGCTGCGTCTGACGGAAAAATTTTAAAACCAATCCGTCAACCTTTACAGACAAAAATCCTTGGTGGAAGCTACAGGCGGCTTGGGGACGCCGTCCACGGCCGTAAAAGCCACACACTGTTTGTTTTGCTATTGTTATGATTGTTGACAATGTGTGTCGGCGCCCTTTCGCATACGATAATCTCATTAAAACCCGTTTTTCAAGGTCTCAGTTCAGTCCTTCTAATTAATTTTCGCGGTTTCTGCGACGATTGTGATTGGCTGACGGAAAAAAATTTCGAGCTGGCTAAAGCCCTGGATAAAGTAAAGCATACTGAGGATAGATGCTTTCGAAGCCACAAAAATACTATAGCTGTAACAATTGTAATGGGTGTTAAGGATGGTGAAGACTTGAATAATCTGGAATAACTATAGATAAGTGAGGATGCTCCCACTGGAATAACTTAAAAATCAATAAATTGGAATAGAAAAAGATAATGGATTGCATGCAACCGAGACCTACGTCACATTTCCAAACCGGGGCCTGGCCGGGCAGCTTTCGGGAACAAAAAGTATGATATAAAAGACACAAAACTACACAAAGCATGGTCATGGACATTGTTTGTGTGTATTTTTATGTAATGTACGAGGGGTGATCAATAAGTTCTCGGCCTCACCCAGAAATAATACGCACAACTCAAATTTTGAGGCACAACTTCATAGTATGAAGCCTTTTATCAAAATCCTCGAAATTTCAAATCATTGCAGTTATTACTTTCCAGGCATTCGTTTTTTGAAATCAGAAGGTAAGTGGCGAGAACTTATTGATCACCCCTCGTACATGCATTTCTATTGTTCCTGTCCAAAAACAGCCCGGCTGGGTCCTGGTTTGGAAATGTGACGTTAGCCGAAGGTGTGGATAAAGTCTAGTACTGTATCAGTTTTCTATAACTACATGTATCTATAACAACTCCACTTTCCAGCACAGAGTTCTACCACTTCCACGTCTTCCACCAAAACAAACAGTTCTTCATCCAAAAACCCCGCCGGGCGAGGTGCAATATCGACAACAAAGTCCTCAGCAACACAGAAAGGTGCCACCGGATCAGATGTACCCTCACAGACCAAGCTTAGAACTGATAAAGCAATCAAACTTCCCCCGAAGCAGCATGTTTTTCTGCATGAAATTTCAGCACAAATAGCATCCAATGATAAACATCAATTCATAAGTTTTCATAATAACAAAGAAACCAATCAACAGGTAGCATAAACTCTCATAATTCCAGTGGGTGCCACAATACATTTTTTTAAAAACTTGTTATAGAGTCCTTCTCAAGATTGTCTTGAACACCTAAATATCGGAAGTGTATATACCTCAGGATTACTAATGCTGCATTGGTGCATCTCTTCAAATCACTCTTACTCCATGTATTTCTTCTCATGTGGCAGTATTACAGTATCCAGTGGAATCATGAGGGTTGATAGTGAATGGCCTCTGTGGCAAATTGATCCAAATGCATGCAAAATTAGTACAGCACGTGTCAACAATTAAGCATGATTTAGTGGCCAAACTGTATTGAAAGATTAATCACTGCAAGCAGTAGTCTCTAGTCAAGCACTGCATGCATATCACATACCAGAGAGCTAAGGTGGCTGCATGATATGGTATGAAACTGCACACTACAGATGGACACATCAAAATGAACCTCAGGCCTTTGCTTGCCGCACAAAGAGTAATGGTATAAAGTGTGAGCAGTTCATATAATGTTACCTTTGTGAAATTTTCCCAACAGCCCCTGCCAGGGGAAGAGGTGCTCCTGCTGCAAAGGCTGCCCCAGCCCCCAGGGGAGGTGCCGCCAGGGGTGGGGCAGCGGGGAAAGCTGCACCCCCGGCCAGGGGAGGCCCTGCTGCAAGGGGAGGGGCAGCCAAACCGGCGGCAGCCCCTGCGGCGGGGAAGCCCGCGTGTAAACCTGGGGAGAAAGCTGAGGACAAGCCTGCCACACCCACCAAGGCTACAGGTCAGGGGTCAAGGTCATTGCTACTGTAAGGCTTGAAATGTTTGCGGTGGTTTTATTTTCCTGGTGACATCGCCACCCCAAATTCATGACACTGCAAAAAGGCATTTCTGATCTATAACTACTATAATGTGGAATTGATAGCCACGCCCGGACTTACATGGGCGACTGATTCCAAAGATTCCGAAGTCAAGGTCTTCATCGACATCTGATGGACGTACAATATCATAGAAATGTTTCAACTCTGGAACTTGAACCAGCCATAGCCATGTGCCTGTTAGACTGGTTTGCTGTGCCAGAGGATGTTTGTATTGATTAATCAATATGGCACAGAAATGTGAACGGACTCCCCATGCTGTTGAAGGTAGGTTGACAACTAGGTATCAGCTACGTGCTAGAGGGTACATGAGATTGGAGACCATTTTGCACTCTAAAGAAAGTCCCTAACTGCAGTTCATCTTTATTAACTTTTAGGGTACTAGTAATATCCCTACAGTTTTCAAAAACTGATTTCCAAGGGAGCCCTGACGCCTTGTCATTATTATAATGTCATTGTGTCCGCATCAATACAATGTGGAGGATGTTACAAAAGTCCCTGTACTTTTGTTTTGTCAATAAAAGTTCTCCTCTGAAGCCAAAACACAGCAAACTCAATACGTTTCCCATTTCTGCTTCCCCCAGAGCCTGAGAAAACCCCTGCACCAATCCCAGCCAACACACCGCTGAACAGGGCCAGTTATCGCCCGCGGCTCGGCCTGGCCAGGGCGCTGGCTCGCACGGACGACACCATCGACGATGCCAAGAAGTGGTACAACGAGGTCATGACCATGGCACCAGAGGTCAGTCTCATGTTTATCTGTCTATAGATATGGCCTCCTTCGGTCAATATTGACCATGGTAAAATCCTAATTGATATCAGCCCTACAGCGTCGACTGTGGCTAAACAGTCCTATACGAGAATGACAGTCTCTGCCACACAGGGCACATCTGTAAGCTGACTCAGGTCTGTTGCAGAGTTCTTTTCGCAGAATCCGCTTTTCTTCTACCGTGCGCATCAGTCTGATTTCTCCTGATTTTAGCTGCCTGGACAGTGTGCATCTCCAGCTGGATCTGTCATCTGTAAGGTCCTCCCAGTGTTTAGTGTTGATATCAAGAGCCCTTAAGTCTCTCTTGTAAACATCTGTCTACCGTTACAGTGAATATCAAAACAAAACATTTGCAATCATCATGGTTTTATTGTAGTGCAACAGGTGTGCGCCTTTAGGGATTACCTAATGTGCAGAGATCACTGAGCCCTGTCCAATGTCCCTGTACATTTTCAGTTGAAAAATACAGTTTGAAATTCATCAAAATTTGGCAATCAACTAATTCGCCAAACCATATTCCCAAAGTTGCTCTACATTGGGCCCCTGAGGGGAAGAGAAAACGGGGACGTCCTAAAACTACATGGAGACGTACTGTGGCTATAGAACTAGCGGCCATTGGGATCCCCTGGGATGCTGCTCAGCCCCTAGCACAGAACAGACCCCAGTGGAGGAAATTTATCACAGCCTTATGTCCCACATGGGATGAAGAGGATAAGTAAGTAAGTAAGTAAAGGTTGTTGACAGTGGTAGTATTTCCAACTTTACAGCTGTTCATAATGGTTTTGATGTTCCTCCCATAGATCCACGACGCGTACATAGAGCTAGCGGACATGCTGATCAAGGCAGAGCCCCTAGCGGCCGTGGACGTGTACTGCAGGTTCCCGTTCCCCGAGGAGCTGACCTTCGACGACGCGTACATCCACGGCGAGGTCGTGCGGATCCTGATGAAACACGAGAAGTTCGACGACCCCAGACTAGCCGACAGCATGATCGCCTTCGGTCGGGTCATGGGCATCAGTAAGTCAATTTCTTCGAAAGCAAACTAGTTAAACAGTAATTTCTGACACAATAATTGGACTTACTGTACTTTTTGACTGTCCAACTCAAGTCTTTGCCAAGGAATGAGCAAGGACTGGAGTTGGACAGTGGGAAATTTTGGAAGTTCAGTTCTATTTGTGCTGGAAGTTAGAGTTCAACTTTGATTAAGAATGGTTTTCTGCTATAACTGTAGCCACCTGGCACCAAATGTGCATTGGTTATGCAGCAGGCTTCACCCATTTAACAATTATATTTTCTAATATGACGAATATGACTCTAAATTTATGAACTTATCCTGATCTTGTACAGATCTTCCATTCCAAAAACTCAGATGGCATAAAAAATACATTTGTCAAGGAAACATACCGGTATCCATAATAGTTGGTATGTTATAAACTTTTTCATATTCATAATATTTTCTCAAGAAGGCTCCTGTTCATAGTCTGTGTTCCTGATTTGAAATCACCTGTTTGCAGAATTGTTTTACTGTTTTGTTATATACATGTTGGAGTGGTTGAAGTTTGCTGATATCCTTCTTCGTTTTCCCAGCAACCCTTGACAAGTACGTCAGCATCCTGGACGACAAGTTCAAGACCGACATGCTGAAGAAGATCTACGCAGGGGTCCATGGGAAGGCGGTGGACGACCCTGACCTTCAGGCCTTCTTCAAGTTCAAGTGTTGGGACTGACCCCGACCCTCCAGGCGGCTTATCGTAGTTTTTATTGGAGACTGTTGTCAATTTATTCAGATCTCATTGCACAGCTTTCAGTGGAGACTGTTGTCATTTTATTCAGATCTCATCACCAATCTCATAGGCACAGCCTCTTATCATTGACTTCTTAGGCTCTGCTAAGCCAGGCTGAGGTAGTAAGCTGTCAGATAATCAGCATTAGGCCACACCAATTTAATTTGTTGGTTCACAGATTTAAAAAAATGAAAATCTAGCAAGCGGACATCATAAAACTAGAGGTAGGGAGGAAAATTTAAAAATATGACTGTATTCACTCCATGATCCTCAGGCTTTGTTTTCAGTATGTTTTTCCAGGTAAGGATATTGTTTTTAGTTTTTCAAAATCCATGAACCAACAAATTAAATTGGTGTGGCCTGATCTTCATTTAGGCAACTATTTATGCCCACAAAAGTATAACTCTCAGCCTGATTTAGTAGAGCCTCCCCTAAGGTATATTGTATAGGATAGGTTATTCTTGTAGAATATCAGAGTTATGCAAGAGGAAGTTCCTTTAGTTTCTAGTGACTAGCACATTCCGTCCTTTGGTTTCTAGTGACTAGCACATTCTGTCTGTTTCTAGTGACTAGCACATTCCGTCCTTAAGTTTCTAGTGACTAGCACATTCCGTCCTTAAGTTTCTAGTGACTAGCACATTCCGTCCTTAAGTTTCTAGTGACTAGCACACTCCGTCCTTTAGTTTCTAGTGACTAGCACATTCTATCCTTAAGTTTCTAGTGACTAGCACATTCCGTCCTTAAGTTTCTAGTGACTAGCACATTCCGTCTTTAAGTTTCTAGTGACTAGCACATTCAATCCTTAAGTTTCTAGTGACTAGCACATTCCGTCCTTAAGTTTCTAGTGACTAGCACACTCCGTCCTTTAGTCTCTAGTGACTAGCACATTCCGTCCTTTAGTTTCTAGTGACTAGCACGTTCCGTCCTTTAGTTTCTGGTGAATAAAACAAAGGTACGGATGTCGGAATCTTGCTTTCAGCTCCGTCCAAAACAGGGTGTTTTTAAGACAAATATGGTGGAAAATTTTCAAAGTTTTAAGTTTTTTTTATCTTAAGTTTATCGCTGCCCGTCCTAGATTATTTCCAGTTGAGAGTTCTCTATGCTGTAAGTTAAATATATAGGTGTGAATTACACTGTTGCTTTTGCATTACCAGTGCAAAGTTGTAAAGAACTCACCCAATGGTCCAGTTACCCAGAGAATGTATTCCAATATGGAAGGGAATCCATATAATTAGCCGTATATGTAATAAATTGAAATGTTCTTTGAAACATACTTTTTGTATATCAAATACAAATGTATTGTTACAGAAGATTTGAAAGATTGTTGTTGTTTGTATTCGGTGGTCAGTGCTGCTGTAATTTTTATCTTGTAGAACATTGGGGTATTTTTTGTTCAGTTTAGAATGTTTTGCAGTTCATATACAGTCAATGTGTAATAGCAAGGAGCTTATGGGGATGATGTAAAGAAAGCCATTTATTGTTTTCAATAAATTCTGCAACAGAAGAGTTGTCCAATTTCTATTTTAGAGGGTTGACTCTCATGGCAATGCCTTACAATATCGACCCTGCCTTTTCATCCTTATAAAAATGGTATTGGGGGTGTCTTGCTTATGAATATTAATGATCTTGCCTGATTTTTTAACAAACAGCATATGATTTGGCGTGCACCATGATCTGTTATTTTCTCATAATGGTTTCTTCGTATGCTTAGCTCGAATTCAGAAGTGCCTTGGTTGCATTCTACCCACAGAACTGGCAAATCTTAAATTTGGTACCTAGTAAACAACTCAGAAAGAACTGTGAAACATTATACAGGTACATTTTGTACTGTCATCTTGCTTTTATTCATGAGGGGCCTTATATGGCACCTTTTTTGGACAACACAAACTTGAAGGCATTTCTCTGATTGGGTGACAGTTAGTAGCCATTTAGTACCCCATTTTTCTGAGGCTGGAAAGGCAGGGTTGATATAGTAAGGCATTGCCGAGAGAGTCAACCCTGTGTGGGAGGGTGGGCACAACATAGTCTTCATTTATGTTAATAAAAAAGAGATTGAATGAAAAAATTGTCACCAAAAAGTGATCACATTGGCCAGTGGTCCTTATATACAGGTTTATTGTATTATACAACAAATACGAGTAACTGTAATATGTCTGTAGAGAATAGATTGGTGTGAGTGAGTCGCTATCATCTGAGAACTCTGTGTGCGTATCTCCTGGCTGCCGTGATGGCGGCTTCCGTGCCGGACGGGTTTCCCCCCGCGGCCGTTGCCGACCTCTCGTCGCCGCGCCCCTTCGCTTTGATGTCCGCCATCACCTGGTCCAGCCAGGTACGGGCGCCCAGTCCCCGCGATAACATCGCCTGCAAGAAAGGGGTCTATTAAGTTTATACAAGTATTGTTTTTAGCTGTTCCAATCTTAGTATCCAATGTCGTTAAATAGTGTTTTGTCAAAAAAGCTTTTTAAGTGCGTTTCTCCCGGTAAATCAAATCTGCATTAATTTTATCACTTTGAACTAAGAATATCTGCATGTCCAACATTACCATTGTTTTTCAATAACTGCATTTCATGTTATTTGCAATTAGCCTTTGCGCAGTAGAAGCTATCCTGTAAGCCAACATGGTTTGAGGAACATTTCTTAATATAACGTTTGTAGGTACCAGCCCAACTGTATGTAGGATCGACCAGAGGGCAATCCGACCAGTGGGAGGGCTGGGACCAAGGGTGATACGGAATACCCCGCGTTGTATTCTATTTATATTATCAATATGCCAACCTAAAGATACTCAAGAAATCAATGCACAACTATGTTCATCATTCCAAACAAAAGGACTGAGGCTGTGCCAGTTTGGATCGTTCAAATCGAATTATGGAGCCCTGGGCTGTACTGTAAAATAAAGACTGGTCGGAACATCGGAATTGAACATAAGTACGGCCCAGGTATGTATGATATAAAATAGCGTACTGACCTCCGGCACCTTACAAGCCACTCTGACGGAGGCCGTCCTGGGGTCTGTACCAAACAGCATGATGGGTGTGTCTGGGGCCAGCTCGCTGCAGATTCTCACTGTCGTACGCAGAACCTACACAACAGAAACATGGAGGAACAACATCAGTTACTGATTCTCGTTGTACGCAGAACCTGCACAGCAGAAACATGGAGGAACAATATCAGTTACAGATTCTCACCGTTGTACGCAGAACTAGCCTGTGTTTACACAATCTCTCGCTGGCTGGGGTTAATGGGGTTAATAGAGGAACAACATCAGTTACAGATCTCACTAGTACTGTTGTACGCAGAACCTGCACAACAGAAACATCAGTTACAAACCCTGGGGGTACTTTAGAACTATCATATGGATAACAAACTTCTTTACACACATCCAGTACATAAACACCAGCTGACGTTTCAGGTTGCAATCATTACGTGCACAACAGAAACATAGAGGAACAACATCAGTTACATAATTTATTAACCCTCAGTTCACGTATTACAAACTGTTATGTAGATAGTAATATTTTTTGCACACAATCAGTACATAATTACAGGCTGACATTTAAGTCTCCAACCATCATAAGCAGCACCAGAATACACTCATAATACATTAGTCATAAAGGTTACGATCATTTTGCAAAGGGATGGGGTTGTGGAACTCTAGTTTTACCAACAAAAGCTGAGAGTAGATCAGAGATGGTACCTTAAGATTGGGTCCTAGTCCCGTGTCGGTAACAAGAACGACGTCTTCATTTCTGTCTACCAGGGTCCGGGCAACTTTCTGGGCAACTGTTTCCACCTGTGCAGGAAAAGTGCAGAATTATTGATCATGTTTATTACAGTAACGTAAACCTTACAGACCACTCGTACCCATCTTGTACTTCAGCTGCACAAAGCTGGTGGGTTGAACAACCAAATGGACTTAGGGAGAATCCAGGACAAAATGGGTGAATGCTAGACTAAGTGAAAATATGGTTAAAATTGGTACTCTGATTGTTGTCAGAAAAAGTCACCCCTTTCATGTTTACTTCAAATGCAAAGTTTCTTTACCACAGTATGTTTTTCCAGTTTTTTTAAGTTTTTTAAAATCTGTGAAACAACAAATTAAATTGGTGTGCCCTCAATTGAGGTTGATGACACACTATCCAGAGAAATGCCTCTACGTACACTTCCACAGTCCTAATGCCAACTGCAGAGTGAAGTTTCTTTACCACAAGCTGAACTCACATTTTGCTGCCTCAGTTTTTTCACAGCTCTGTTGGCTTGACTCTGCAGCTGATCCAGACTGACCTGCAGTTCCAGCCTCTTCCACAAGGGGAGGCTAGCTGTGTCTACTCTCTGTAAGAGATAGCATGTTTTTATTACAGATCAGACAGAACTATCGTAGAGTGGAATTTATTATCACCAAGTACTGTAGGGGCATTTTCTCTGGGTAGTTTTAAAGAACACTTGCAGATAGATGTGCAAAAGCTAGGGGTAACGAGTCGTTCAGTGTAACATAACCAGCTGCTGCCGCGCCGCGTGCCTGCGAAGCTGGTGTGTTACACCGAAGGGCGGTTATACCGGCTATATAGATACAGATACACTTCCCCAGATGACTTCTACTAACATAGTCTTTCACAGTAATTCTGCAAGGTCACACATATCCCCGTCCCTGAAATAATGTGTCTAAAGAGATCTTCAATGCAACATCCTCCACTAAAATGCACTCCTGTATGTCTAAACTGTGCATATCTTGGTGTGCTGCACTAGAGATCTCTCAAATGCACTATTTTTCTAAGTGGCATAGTTCCCCTATATCCATTGTATGTTTTTAAGAACAGTATTACATGTATATAATGGTTATCAAGTCAACCAACAGTTCGCAACCACCAATGCTATTTAACACACACTGTAGGTCCATACTGCATTCAACATTTTTTCAAATCATAAAAAATAATCACAGAGGCTGTTTTGGCAGTGAGCTCACAAAATCTAAGCACCACAAACTATGAAGTGAATTTACAACATCATGTTCAACTTCATGTGTGAAACATTGAACTGACTCTTTCATGTAGTAAGGTTCTTTAGGCACAACCAGGGAGTACTTACTTCCAACGTTTCGATGTCTATCAGACAACATCATCAGGGTAGAATGACTGGAAACTACTTCTTCCTGCTACTTATAGCCGATGTAGGTGGCGCTGCAGCAGCAAGAATGCCGTCCCAAACGTGGCGGAGCTTGTATCCCCCCTCGTCTCTGTTCATGACTGGAGATGATTTTCTGATCCAGACTGCCTCCAGTAGCAGCAAGAAGTAGTTTCCAGTCATTCTACCCTGATGATGGTGTCTGATAGACATCGAAACATTGCAAGTAAGTACTCCCTGGTTGTACCTAAAGAACCTTACTACATGTATATGAATAATTGCCAACTGGATGAAGTTATTTACGGATTGAACTGACTCCCAATACAAGTGACCGCTGTTGTTGTTTATATCCGGGGTATTCGGCGGTTGGTGCCTACCAGGACGTCAGTAGATTGGATTAGAAATTGATATTTAGATTAGCATATGAAATTACCGGTTAATATGTAAATCAATTGTTTGCCAAACACCTGCTTTTTGCCTACCACTGCATCACCGTGACATCATCGCGATCGCTCGTAAAAAATTTTGCTCACCCTGATCAGCTTGCCGACATCCCTGTAAACTCCTTCCATCTCCTCGAGTGAAGACGTCTCCTCTTGTAAGACGAGCCTCTCCAGAGTCTTGGCTCTCTCCTCAAGCTCAGCACCAGTCTTCCTCGCCTGCAAGGAGAGAGGGACAAGACGTCTTCAAACTGAAGAACGATTACACCAGAAATGTATTCATAACATTTCCTATTATTCTTTTAACAAGCACTTATGCAAACTGAGCTACAAAAAAGACTGGAGAAAATGTTCAAAAGTTTACCAATTCTACTGCCACACCTGTGACCCTTAGATCAAAAGCTTCAGCTTTAACCTCCACCAAAACAAAAACTTAAGATGACTTCACTACACATTAGGAATCTAAAACGTTCATAGCAACACTGTCTTTGGGGATCAAACCCCTCATCCTTAGAATAAGTTAGATCACAAGCTTCTGCTTTAATCCCTTACAGAACAAAGATCTGAAAACTTGAGATGACTTCGCAACTTTAAGAATCTGTAAGAAGACATAGTACTCACCTCCACTGCCTCATCCCCAGTGACAGCTATTATCCGACGTGATCCGATCTCGTTTCTTCTCTCGTAGCTGATAACAAAGGCTTTGATGGATGCCGTGTTGTGAACATGCCTGGAAAACAGAGCGGCAAGATGACAAAGACACAATTCACATGCATTTAAGGGATCTTAAGACACATGTTTTCAAGGAGGTTGATACTTGGGATCTGGCAGAATTAGCTGTCACTGAGTAGATATTACTTTTGCTTAGGTTCGACATGTACAAATGTAACATACATGATGAAAAGACTTGAGTACTAACGTTCCACAGCAGAGTTCAACTGAGGTCAGAGATGCAGCTCCGCTGGTCGGGTTTGTCATCAGTTCCTCTACAGGAGTGCCTACCGACACAACTCTTACTGGGTCAGGGTACTCCTGGAAATAAATAAACAAACAAAAAAATAAACAAGCCTACTGACACAACTCTTACAGGGTCAGGGTACTCCTGGAAATAAACAAACAAACAAACAAACAAACAAACAATCAATCTTCTTCACTTGTTATTTAGATTTATCACCGAGATTCATTAATCACATATAATCACAGTTAGTAGGATTTTCATCTACAGTAACTTCTTTTTAAAGGTACAGTAGAAGCCAGTTAATTGCACACCGGATAATCGCACACTTCTGTTAATTGCACGAAATCCCCAAATCCCATGGTAATGCGGTCCAGCTTAATAACTTCGCTTTGCTGCACCATCCTGATAATTGCACGAAATACACTGGCAAACGGGGTGTGTAATTAAGCGGCTTCCACTATATTACACGTATATAAACGTACCTCCAAATTTAGATTCATGCAAGTCTCAACGTAATCTTGCACCCTCGCAATATATGTTGTCAAGCTAATTGTAAGTCTAAATAAAGTCAAGTTATATGCCTCCTTTCCCCTTTTACTGCAAACATCAAAGTCCCCTACGATGTAAACTGTATCTCTGTCTTATATGTTGTCTGACCCTTGCCTCTTCCCTCATGACCTCAATGAAAAGCAGCCGATTTGAGCTTTCATGAATAAATAAATAAAGGTTCACAATTTACAGTAAACTCAAAATGAATTTTACCTCATCCATAGTTCTGATGCCCTCCACCTCTTTGGCCTGCGATAGTGGCACCTCTCTGGTGTAAACACACTCCTGTCTGTCCACCATGGTCTGCACTGTCTCCTCTACTCTCCTCAACTCCACTGGGCTGGGCAGGCTCTACAGGAAACATAGAAACACTGGGTTGTTTGTTTGTTTGTTTGTTTGTTTGTTTGTTAGCGGCACCTCTCTGGTGTAAACACACTCCTGTCTGTCCACCATGGTCTGCACTGTCTCCTCTACTCTCCTCAACTCCACTGGGCTGGGCAGGCTCTACAGGAAACATAGAAACACTGGGTTGTTTGTTTGTTTGTTTGTTTGTTTGTTAGCGGCACCTCTCTGGTGTAAACACACTCCTGCCTGTCCACCATGGCCTGCACTGTTTCCTCTACTCTCCTCAACTCTGCTGGGCTGGGCAGGCTCTACAGGAAACATAGAAACACTGGGTTGTTTGTTTGTTTGTTTGTTTGTTTGTTTGTTTGTTAGCAGAACCTCCCTTGTGTAAACACACTCCTGTCTGTCCACCATGGCCTGCACTGTCTCCTCTACTCTCCTCAACTCTGCTGGGCTGGGCAGGCTCTACAGGAAACATAGAAACACTGGTTTGTTTGTTTGTTTGTTTGTTTGTTTGTTTGTTAGCGACACCTCTCTGGTGTAAACACACTCCTGTCTGTCCACCATGGCCTGCACTGTCTCCTCTACTCTCCTCAACTCTGCTGGGCTGGGCAGGCTCTACAGGAAACATAGAAACACTGGTTTGTTTGTTTGTTTGTTTGTTTGTTTGTTAGCGACACCTCTCTGGTGTAAACACACTCCTGTCTGTCCACCATGGCCTGCACTGTCTCCTCTACTCTCCTCAACTCTGCTGGGCTGGGCAGGCTCTACAGGAAACATAGAAACACTGTTTGTTTGTTTGTTTGTTTGTTTGTTTGTTTGTTAGCAGCACCTCTCTGGTGTAAACACACTCCTGTCTGTCCACCATGGCCTGTACTGTCTCCTCTACTCTCCTTAACTCTGCTGGGCTGGGCAGGCTCTACAGGAAACATAGAAACACTGGTTTGTTTGTTTGTTTGTTTGTTTGTTTGTTTGTTTGTGGCACCTCTCTGGTGTAAACACACTCCTGTCTGTCCACCATGGCCTGTACTGTCTCCTCTACTCTCCGCAACTCCGCTGGGCTGGGCAGGCTCTACAGGAAACATAGAAACACTGGTTTGTTTGTTTGTTTGTTTGTTTGTTTGTTTGTTTGTTTGTTTGTGGCACCTCTCTGGTGTAAACACACACCTGTCTGTCCACCATGGCCTGTACTGTCTCCTCTACTCTCCTCAACTCCACTGGGCTGGGCAGGCTCTACAGGAAACATAGAAACACTGGGCTGTTTGTTTGTTTGTTTGTTTGTTAGTGGCACCTCCCTGATGTAAAAACACTCCTGTCTGTCCGCCTGCCATGTATGTAATACTTCAATGTACTTTTATGTTTATGTTGTAAAGTATGTAAAGATGTAAAAAAAAAAGTCTCACTTTAACGGAGAAATCGAAGCGGAGCCTGTTTGGTGCCAAGTTACTTGTATCAGAGTTTAAGAAGTCTCACCTTTACGGAGAAGTCAAAGCGGAGCCTGTTCGGTCCCACGTGTGACCCTCGCTGCTCGCACGCCTCCCCCAGCACCTCCCGCAGGGCGTGGTTCAGAAGGTGGGTGGCCGTGTGCCTCTGCATGCAGCTCAGCCGACGTTCCTGGAAACACAGACCACAGTTCGTTCTTTCGTTCGTTCTTTCGTTCGTTCTTTTGTTCGTTCTTTCGTTCATTCTTTCGTTCGTTCGTTCCTTCATTCATTCATTCACTCACTCACTCACTCATTTACTCACTCACTCACTCACTCACTCATTCATTCACCCTCAGGTCATCGTTCAGAAGATGGGTAGCCATGTGCCTCTGCATACAGACAAACAAGCATTGGCCAGGTCAGCTGTCACTCACTTATACCTTCTCACACTCATCCACTCACTCAATCACTCTTTCAGTCAGTCATTCTCAATATCAGCATAAATATCGTCCAATGATATTTGTCAGAAGTTCAATCATTGGGTATGTTTGTTTTAACTTCCATGAGATGACTGTAAGTGTTGGTTTACCTGGTCTATGTTGAGCTGTACCGTGTCGTCCACCGTGAGGGAAGTTTGTGCCTGTCCCTGGTGCAGGACGTACCCTCCACACACCTGCACATTATCAGTGGTGAACACCACAACCTGTTGGGAACAATCAATTAATCAATCATTCAATCCACCTTTCAATTGATCAATCGACTAATTGATCAATCACTGATCGAAAGGCGGTTTGTACCTGTCCTGATGCAGGAAATAACCTCCAAACTCCTGCACATTTCCAGTGAAAGCCACTACTTGCCAGGACAACAGCCCAGCACAGCAAAATCGATCAATCAAACAATCAATAAGTTCAGATTGTATCCTGATATACATGTTAATGCATGTAATTCATACCTAACAATGATATTTCAGTCTACCTATGTTACCTGTAGGCAAGGACTGAAGGAGTCAAGAAAATTCATTCATCACTTGTCACATTATCTTCTTTTCAAAGTCACAAACAAAACTGACACCTGCAGTTTAAAAAGATACTGCTAGGGGCTGTGTAAATAGATAGATAAACAAATGTAAGGATGACACAACATAATGAGAAAATTAAACTTTTCTCCAACTCACGGAATTTGACCTACCAGAATTTTTGATTGGCTCTGTCAGTTCTTTAGCTTCATGACCCAAGTGCTGTAGACATATGATTTGAGCTGGAGAAAAGTTCAATTTTCTCATTATGTAATCTATACCAACTCAGATGAACTTTCTTACTAATAATGACTCTAATGATACAACATGTTTGTTGCCATACCTCATTTTTGGTCATGTTTCCCTGGTCGCTCTCCTGCCCCCCAGCCTCTGGGTAGAAGCAGGACCTGTCCAGGATAACAGAACAGACGTCGCCTGGTCCTACACTGCCTACCAGCTCTCCTTTCATGTACAGGGATAGCACACGCCCCTCTGGGGACGGGAAATCTGGGGAAACAAACAAATACATAAAATAAACAAGGCTCTCTAAGATAACACAACAGACGTCGCCTGGCCCCACACTGGCTACCAGCTGTCCTTCCGTGTACAGGGATAGCACACGCCCCTCTGGGGACGGGAAATCTGGGGAAACAAACAAACAAATAAATAAACAAGGCTCTCTAAGATAACACAACAGACGTCGCCTGGCCCCACACTGTCTACCAGCTCTCCGGCCCTGTACAGGGATAGCACACGCCCCTCTGGGGATGGGAAATCTGGGGGAAACAAACAAACAAACAAACAAATGAATAAACAAGGCAATCCAGGATAACACAACAGACGTCGCCTGGCCCTACACTGTCTACCAGCTGTCCTTCCATGTACAGGGATAACACTCGCCCCTCTGGGGACTGGAAATCTGGGGGAACAAACAAACAAACAAACAGATAAACACGGCTCTCTAAGATAACACAACAGACATCGCCTGGTCCCACACTGTCTACCAGCTCTCTGGCCCTATACAGGGATAGCACACGCCCGTCAGGGGATGGGAAATCTGGGGAAAACAAACAAACAAACAAATGAATAAACAAGGCTCTCTAGAATAACACAACAGACGTCGCCTGGTCCTACACTGTCTACCAGTTCTCCTTCCATGTACAGGGATAGCACACGCCCGTCAGTGGATGGGAAATCTGGGGAAACAAACAAACAAACAGATAAACAAGGCTCTCTAGGATAACACAACAGACGTCGCCTGGCCCCACACTGTCTACCAGCTCTCCGGCCCTGTACAGGGATAGCACACGCCCCTCTGGGGAGGAGAAATCTGGGGAAAACAAACAAAGAAGGAAAGAATAAAGGCATTCAGAGATACCAGATTTCGCCTTCTTCCAAGGATATTTTGATGTGGAAGAACTATTTTGTATGATTTTGATGTTAAGAATTTCCAAGCAGGTTTTGATAGAATGACAGAACCAAGCACCCATAAGGATCTACGACAGTTTTTTTTCATAACAAGACAGCTGAAATTTGTACATATTATGCATAATACACTATCTGGCATGATACTGTACTTGTTTTATGACAGGACTTATTTACAGTTATTGCCTATAGTGTGATGCCACATTTAATATAGACAATCACTGCCACATTGATAAAGTCCTGTCATGAAACAAGTACAGCCAAATAATTAAATTCGTGTACATTTTCTATAAGACTGCCTTCATGATAGTACTGACCATATTTTCCTGACTCTGTTAGCCTGTAGTTGTACTTGAGCGAGTTGTCAGTAGGGGGCACTCCTAAGGCTTGTAGCTGCTGCAGACTGTGGGCATCAAGAGTAGGCACCTGGGCAATCTGCAGACCCTGAGCTTTTTTCTGGGAACAAAAACAGAAACAAAACTTTCAGACGGGCGCTGTATGTGTCTAGAAAAAGGAGGAACAGGGGAAGGGGGAATTGAAAGAAAAAAGAAGAAACATACGCAACACCTCTAGTTGATGGATTTGATACATGCACAAGGAATTTAGAAAAGAGGATGAAAGAAAAAGGGAAGGAAGAAAGGAAAAAGGAGAGATGGTAGGAAGGAAAGAAGGAAGAATGGAAGGAAGGAAGGAAGGAAGGAAGGAAGGAAAGAAGACAGGAAGGGAAAAGGGAAGAAAATCGAAAGAAGGAAAGAAGAATGGAGAGAACGAAGGTTGAGTGAAAGAAAGGAAGGGAAGGAGAGAAGGAAGGATGGATTGAAGGAAGGAGGGAGAAGAAAAAGGTTACCTGTAGCGCATCCCCCTCTATCCTGCTGTAGTGCTCCATGTCCATCCTGCAGCCTCTGTCAGTCACCATGGACTGTACCAAGTCAGTGGGGAGGCCCAGGGAGTTGTGGAGGAACCAGCCAACCTCAGCTGCAACAATAGTTGCAATGATAAGTGTGGCACACCTCAAATACCGGACTTGCAGCTTACTGTCCCATGCAAAGGGCTGAAACCCCCAGCCTGGTATCCCGCTATATTATAGCTCCCGAGTCTCTTCTGCCCTCTCCACAAATACGGTATTTGACTCAGGACTCGGGAGCTATAATGCAACCCCCATCAGTAGCGTAAAGTAATTTGACAGGTGAGGCCAACGTCACATTTCCAAACCGGGGCCTGGCCAGGTGGAAACGAAATGTATACATAAAAGATAATCATACACAAATAATGCCCATGACTATTCTATTTACATCTTGTGTAGTTTTGTGTCTTTTATATCTTACTTTTCATTCCCGAAAGCTGCCCGGCAGGGCCCCGGTTTGGAAATGTAGACCTGAGACAGGACCAAACCCAACCCCAGGACTCCCGTAGAGTAATTAGATGTTACTGCTTTTAGCCATACATGGAAAGAAGGCTGACTTGTCCAGTTTCCTTATCGTCTTAGACATCAGCTTCTTCCCCTTCTCCAGGTTGGACAGGAAGAGAGCCTCGTCTTCATTAATGGTGTCCATCACTTTCTCCTGATTAGACAGAAGCTCTGGAAATGCCTCACCCTGGAAACATTAAAGCATTATTCATTGATCTTTTCTAAATCGTGTATCATTTACGACAATGAACATCATATTGTGCTATAGATTAGGCCACTTCGTCGTCTCTTTGGTCTTTTGGTTCTATCCCACAGCCAATTCAAGTCATACCAAAGACTTTAAAAGTCATGGTACATGCTGCTTTCTTTGCAAAGTACTCAGCATTTGGGAAAGAGTATGGAACTTACACAGATCACTACCAGTGGGCCAGTCCCCTGCTTTACATAGTGATTGCACAAAGCTGTACATGTGTGGCCCAGGGCTACTGAAATAGAAATGAGCACCGTTTGGTGCAGGGAGGACTTAAACTAAACTTGAGAAACTAAAACTTTACTCACCAGGTTCTGGACCACCACCGGCACCAGGCTGGCCACCAGTCCCTCGGGCGCGCCGAGCCTCTCTTGGGCGTATCGGACCGCTCTCCTCAGGATGGTACGCAGCACCAGCCTGCAACAACACGACAAAGCATTTTCCCATAAGTTTGGCAAGCCATCTATAACTTATAAGTACATATCTTTAGTAAAACCATGTGGCAAGGTGGTTTTGTGGTTAGGTTTGTTGCCTTATAGAATCTAAAGGTTCTGGGTTACAATCCTAAGCAGGCCCTAAATGTCCATGGGAAAGGCACTTAACACCTATATCCTTAATGTGAAAATGAGTACCTAGCTTTTTTTAGGGATGTCCTCTTTGACGGGACGTAAAGCTGTAAGTTCAATGTTTAAGGAGAGCCACACCTAGAGTACGTTAAAGATCCCAACAGTCTGAACAAAAAAAGTAGGGGTCCATCCCAGTGTGAGTGGATCAAACCTTACAGTCCAGTTTTACACAGCTTGTACCCACTGCTCAAAAGTGACTCAGGCCCTGACACTAAGTGAAAGTGGGAAAAGTAGCCCCCCCCCCCTCCACCATAAATCATTTGCTGACTCACTCTCTCCACTGCTGACCTGGCATGACCCCGTCGGCTATCGCTATGGTCAGCGTACGAACGTGATCGGCGATGATCCTGTAGGCCTCGTCGACCCCGCCCACATCTTCACCACCAACCAGGCCTGAGTATGGCTGCACTTTGGTGCCCTGGGGGGGAAATATTTATCAAACTCATAGCTGCACTTTTGATGCAATAACACAGCTACTGTACACACACCATATCACTTACCTGTAGAAAGTCATACAAATGTATGTAGTGGTTTGGTGGATTGTATTTACTCAGAATCCAGATTCTGGATTGCAACATTAGGAGTTTTAATCACAGCAAAGATACATATTATGGAGGAGATGCGAGTTTGAGGCAAAGAACATGCATCGAGTTTTTGTGCCCTACAAATATTATTTTTGCAGACACTCAATTTTGTAACAGTAAGGCGTTTTTTTCCTGCCAAGTTTCAGATTGAAAAAAAAATTCTTGTACGAAAGTAATATGAGGAAGGAAATGCATTGTCACGGTGATGAAAACCACAAAAATAAAACCGCTGCAAACATGTCTACATGATTCACAGCAGCCATTCACCTTGTGAATAGTGTGCAGTATGGGTGAGAAGAGATCTAACCTTGTGAATAGCGTGCAGTAGCGGTGAGAAGAGGTCGGTGTCGTAGTTGGACAGCTTCCCCTGCATCACAGCGACCAGCCGCTCCAGACCCATCCCCGTGTCCACCACGTGTCGGGGCAGCGGCCGCAGGGTGCCGTCTGACTCTCTGTGGAAGGGAGAGGAAAGAATTAGCAAACAGAAAACAGAAACAGTACATAGCCAGCAGTATATGATCCTGGCTGCATGAGCTGGTCCTCTAATCCCTGACCTCTGGCCTTCTGTATTGCATGAAGACTAGATTCAATCAAACCCTGACCTCTTGAATTGCATGAAGAGCAGGTGCCATTAAACTCTGACCTGTTAGACTGCCAGATCAGATTCTCTCAACTCTGACCTTTGACCTGTTGACCGACATGAAGACAAAGCCCTATTGACCCCTGACCTCTGACCCGTTTAACTGATTCTATTTACCCCTGACCTCTGACCTGTTGAACTGATTCTATTAACCCCTGACCTCTGACCTGTTGAACTGCATGAAGACCAGGTTCCAGAGCTCCACCACCTCGGGACTGTCCGTGTTGACCAGTCGGCTGGCGTCCCTCTGGCCGCGGTGGTCGTAGTGGATCTCCGTGCACGGCCCGCATGGCCCCACGTCACCCATCTCCCAGAAGTTATCTCTCATCCCACAGGGCAGGATTCTGGCTGCAGGAACCCTGCAGAGTCAGGGTGCGGGATACACAATGTTGCATGCTAATTAAGAGTACTACATTATGCAAGCCACTCTGACCTGTTGAACCATGCAACTCTGGTCTTTGTCAATAAATGAGCAATCCACTGCTTGTTTCTTTCTTAGAGTTCACAGATGAAATTTCAAGCTAAAAACAAAAACAGCCTTTGGCAGAGGTTAGAATCTACCCAAAGCACAAACACCGTTCATATTCAGATCTCCAGTTGTATCCATAGCATAGAAGTGAAACACAGCGAGGCCAGTAGAAGTAGTCCTCTGGCTCCCGGGATTCAAACCGGGGCCTGCCAACTTACTAACCTAACACTAACACTAGATGGCCTAGTCAGTTGGTGGCGCTTGAATTGTTACACTTTTACCTCTTTTTTATTTGCCGTTACACATAGAGTCGGTGCATGTGGAAACCACCATAAAACTGGATAACAGTTATCATTGTCATAAGAAGAGCTGCACTCACCCCAGGCTGGCCCAGATCTCCCGACACTCCAGATCAGCCTCCAGCCCAAGGTCAGGGTCGCCCCCGAAGTACGTGACGTAAAGTCTGTCTGCAGGGATCCGGTACACGTCAGTCAGCAGCTCCCACGTCATGGCACAGGCTTCTCTCTACAGGGGCAGAAAGTTTTTTTCTTTTTACATAAAAAACAACAACAATAGTACATTTGTCATATACTAAGTAGCGTTTCTTCAGTCTAGTACTATTGCACATGGAGGGATAACATATACTGGTCTGGACGAATTACATGGGTAACTTCACATGCAGTACATGGGTAGTGGAACAGTCAGAGAAGACAAATACATGTAGTACATGTGTCAAAACATCTGGGAGCCTAGGAATATACACAATATGTTGCTACACTATGATTACACATGAAGTAGTCTAACAACGTAGAAAGTTTCGATCAATATTTCATAATTCATACATGAATGATAACCTCTACCTTGCCAATTCAACCACTTTTTGATAGATAAACTTCCCATTGATACAAGCCTGGTATCCTGGTATCCTATATGAAGATGCCAAATCTTTCCTGTCCCCAGGGCAAAAAGGTCAGGGACAGAAGAAATTCAGCAGCTACACACTAGTAGGATACCAGGCTATCCATATTGCACCACACATTGAAATAGGTTAATACAAGACTGGGCTGGCTATGATTTCCCCCTCAAAGAATGGTGTGATCCAATGAAATAATTAAGCATGCACCTAAGTGCTGAAGGTGGTATATACCATTTCCAGGAATGGGTGGACAATAGTCTTGTTAAGTATGTGAGCAATAATTAGTATTGCATTAAACAAAATCACATAAAATGTCTGCATTTTGAGCCAGTTCAACCAGAAACGGCGCAGCACAATGCTGGTTTCCATGGTTACCTTAAAGAAGTCTCCAAAAGACCAGTTTCCCAGCATCTCGAAGACGGTGTGGTGGTAGCAGTCCCGACCAACGTCCTCCAGGTCGTTGTGCTTCCCGCCCGCCCGGATGCACTTCTGGCTGTTCACCACTCTTCTGTACCTGCAACAGACATTAGCAGTGGTCCCAACATCATTCCTCGAGGCACCCCTATCAACAAACATTAGCTATCAGGTCCCAAGATCATTACTCGAGGCACCCCTATCAACAAGTATCGCTGAAATAGAAACTCAACATGTCACCACTCTTCTGTACCTACATGTACCTATAGATATCCATATATATTATGTGTTTAGTTGTACTGTAAGTAGTTGTTATTCATGTAGACCTTACAAAAGTCGCTGTACTTTTGTCGTTGTCAATAAAGATTGTTGTATCAACAAACATTAGCTATGGTCCCAAGATCATTACTCGAGGCACCCCTATCAACAAGTATCGCTGAAATAGAAACTCAACATGTCACCACTCTTCCGTACCTACATGTAGTGGAGTTTCTTGAGAAACCTGCAGCACTACTCTCAAGTCAAGAGACAATCTCAATACTGTTCACTGTGGATCATAACAGAATTATGTCTGATAATGACTGACTGATCAAATTATTGATTATTTGAATCAATACTCACTTTGCCATGTCACTTCTTGGATCCACTGTTCCCTGGATAAGTGGTTTAAACTAAGGAAAGGAAAGTTTCAAATCATTATTAGTCATATTCAACAAGCTGTGATGCCAAACATTTACTTCCGTTTACTTTTGTTCGTTTCCGGTACGTAGATGATTATTTTGGCTGTGATCTGATAAAAACAGGTTCATAAGGAGAAGTGGTTCATACCTGGTTCATGCCTGCGTTGATGAACAGCAGAGTCGGGTCGTTTCTGGGCACCACGGAGGAGGACGGCACCAGCAGATGGTCGTACTTCACCTTGTAGAAGTCCAGGAAAGTCTTCCGAATTTCTTGAGAACTTAAGACTTTCCTGTCGTGATCACTACTTGTACTGAATCTCCTGAGTCCATTCTGTCTTACAAGTCCACTTTTATTTCGCAGACAGCTCAGACGAAGGCGTCTCGCACACATTTTACACACCGGCCGGCACACCTCCAACATGAGCGACGCCATGTTGTTTTCACCTTTGACCTGAGGACGATTACATTTTAAAGCAAGGGGTGCAACGAGTGTCAAAGAAATTAAAACGAAAACGGGACGTTTAAATACCGTTCTGTACGATTTGGTATTATGTCATGTATGGATATGACCTCATTCTCTAGCCAGATGATGTTACCCTTTAAGACTCATAAATACTGTAACGTTATAAAAACAAAACTAGAAAGGCCGACATTTGCTTGGTAGCAAATACAGCATATTTCAGCCATCTCCCTCCACATGCAACAATAAAATAACCAATTTGAATGAGAGTTCAACCCAAAAATAAATCTTACAAAATCCCCCTTTGCGAGAATGCACTCCAGTACACTAGCCTGGGAGTCCAGTCCCGTT